>NC_057807.1:293169818-293310916 GCF_018294505.1 Triticum aestivum
TCACTGTTCATCCAATCGATCGGCTTTAGTTAGCAGAAGTAGCGAAGGAATCGCTCCATCGGGTTCAGCTAACAGCCATCGATCGATCGCTCGGGTTCAGTAACGCATAGCCTGCAGTGCAATCACTCGGGTTCAGATAGAGCCCAACGCCTCGCTCGGGTTCAGTTAGAGCCAACGCCTCGCACACACGCGTGTACGTGTACGAGAGAAACGCGCATCGCTCGGCCCCCAACCTCCCATCATAACCGGGAACTCCCCGAAATTTTCCTCCCCCTCGCTTCTACCATGGTTTTTTCCGTCATGGACGGCCCAAAGAATGTCATGCAGCTGCGTCTCTGGCCCGCCCAGGACGAAAAGCCCATTTTCTGTCATGATTTTTTGTCATAGAAGTAGGAGCCCACCACATCTATGATGATACCGGGTTTTGTCACAATTATCGTCATAGAAGTGTCGTATGTATGACAGGAAAAAAATCCGTTTGGCCCAAACTGTCACGGATGTGTCTTTTTTTGTAGTGTCTGCACATAACCATCTCATATTTCTACTAGAGGTTGATATGTCCATTGAAGCCATTTACCCAGAGCCTGCCAAGGACGCACTATATCTTCACAATGCAGATCGTCAGAGTTTTTCCCAGCATGTTGAAGCTGTTCAGGTTGTTGCTCGTGTTTATCCTCTGGCCAGCAACACTCGCCGTGCACGCGCTGAAGCCACAGAAAGCACTATTGCTACAGGGCCTCGGAAGCGATCTCGTGTGCTCAACGACCGAGAGCTTCCCGTGGCCTTGCATCAGAAACATGACAAGCATCATTACTGGATGAACCGTCAAATGCAAAGCCTCTTGGTGGATGTCAATCGCATTCGCAATCTTGCCACCAAGAATGCCTTTGTCACTCATGAAACCTGTCAGAGGTCCTGGAAGAGTCTGACATTGCTAAGTGCTGAAGCTAATCTTCAAGACGAGGGCTTCACCGAGCGATTCAAGTTTGACTCCACTCCTCCCAGGAATGCTGTCTTTCATCGAATCCCGTCTCTTGAAGATTCAGAGTACTCCTCCTCCGCAGCAACTGTAAATGCTAGAGTCCTGGATGATGCAGATGATGCTACCTCACCACCTCCAACCTCTGCGTGTATCGACACTGCACCAAGCTCTTCTGCACTACCAAATCCCAACAACGACCCTATTGCTTCACCTACTCCTCATGGGAACGAGTAGCGACTATGTCTTCAAACCTTTTTGGTCCTTACTGACAAAAGGGGGAGAAGCATATGTTGATAGTCTTCAAGCGGGTCATATGGGTGGTTGATATACTTTTGCCTAGTGCTTACAACTCTTGCCTTTGATCCATTTGGCTCTTTGAGTTGTAACACTTGAACTTGATGGTCGTCTGCTACTTTTTCTGCCATTCTGTGTGATGCGACGATAAATTCTGCATGTGCGATGATAAATCCCGCATGAAGTCATTGGAAAACATCCATTTTTCATTATGCATGTCATTGTTCATGTATATCTATTCATGCATGATGTATTGTCTTCATATGGTGAAGAGGATCTCCACAAGTATGACTTGCCATGTGCATTTGCATTCCAACGCAAAACATTTATATGCACATCTTCAGGGGGAGCCCTTTTGCCATCTATGAAGACAATGTCTTAATACTTTAAAATTTCACATACTTTTATCCCCGTTGAAAACTTCAACCAGTTTGTCATCAATCACCAAAAAGGGGGAGATTGTAAGTGCATCTAGTGCCACCCCTAGTTGGTTTTGGAGTATTGACGACAATCCTGGTTGAGGGACTAATGTGTTTGTGAGAATTGTAGGATAACACAGGTAGTAGTCCCTCATTGATTTGGTTTAACTACCGGAGATGGCCCCTAAAAATGTGTGAAGACATTGAAGACAATGGTGGTCTGTGAAGCCATTCACGTTGAAGACTATGGCACGAGAAGACATTGAGTGAAGACTATGGAGCGCGAAGACTTAGTTGTTTCGTTGTTTCCTTTCTTCTTTATTGAGTCATAGGAACCACCGCACTGTTAAGTGGGGTCCAAGTGAACAAAGTCAGAGTGACTAAAGTGATGCTCAACCAAATCCTATGTCTTCGAGCGAAGACAATGAGTGCAAATCTTATCCAGAGTCGGATAAGTCTGCTTTACTTGTAGCCCAAGTCAAGCTGACACGTGTGTTTGAAATCTGACTTTTGCGACACGTGTCAGTTCCTTAGTGACCCAGGGTCATTTCGGACAAATCAGGTCGGGTTGCCAGTGGCTATAAATAGCCCACCCCTTACACCATAAATTGGTGGCTGCTCAGAGTTAGTACACGGCTTTTGTCGTTTTGAGAGCAACCCACCTCCAAAGCCTTTGAGAGAGAATCCTTGCAAGGACAAAGCCCAAACCACCCAGAGCCCAAAGAATGTTTGGCATCACTGAAGTCTTTCTGTCCGCGTGATCTGAAGACTTGTTACACTTGAGGACTATGAATCCTCTAGCCGGTTAGGCGTCGCGTTCTGAGCATCCAAGAGTCATTGTGGATTGCCGGTGAGCAAAGTCTGTGAAGGTTCGTAAGTCTACCTTGAAGACTTACCAGAGTGATTGGGTGGGGACTAAGTGTCCTTATCTCAAGGGGAATAAGGTGAAGACGCGGTCTTCTGAGTTGAATCTCAGCCTCCCTAACCAGACATACAGTTGTCACAGCAACTGAAACTGGTCTAACAAATCCATGTCCTCCTGAAGCTACTGGTTCTACCTCTCACTTCTCTCTACTTACAGTTTGTCTTCGTGAAGTCATTGCATGCTTGCATTATCTGTTTGACTTCACTGTGTGACTACCTGATCTGATTGGCTTCATACTATCTTCCATCCTGATCTTTACTACCTAGCTGCTATTAGGCTTTGTGCTTTCACTTCATTGAATACTTGACTATGGCCTGTCTAGTGTAGTCTACCTTCCGCTGCATTCGAATAGTGTTGTTTCTATTGTTTGTCTTTGAAACTTCCATGTTTTGAAGACTTTCATAAAAATCGCCTATTCACCCCCCCCTCTAGTCGATAACTAGCCCTTTTAGCTTGTGAAGATAAACACGGTTGATGACATGGCATGCAGTGTCAATGGCTTCAGGCCAAAACTTCCTTGGAGTCTTGTACTCATCAAGCATCGTCTGAGCCATCTCAATGAGGGTTCTGTTCTTGCACTCCATGATGCCATTCTGCTGAGGTGTGTAAGGAGCTTAAAACTCATGAATGATGCCCAGTGTATCAAGATAAGTGTCGAGGCCAGTGTTCTTAAATTATGTGTTGTTGTCACTCCTGATGTGCTTGATGTTGATGCCATAGTTCGTCAAGGCACAGTTGGCGAAACGTCTGAAGACATCCTGCACTTCAGTCTTGTAGAGGATTATATGCACCCATGTATATCTTGAGTAATCATCAACAGTGACAAAGCCATAGAGACAACAGTGGTAGTAAGAGTAGAGTAGTGAGTGATACGTCTCCAACGTATCTATAATTTTTGATTGTTCCATGCTATTATATTGCTCGTTTTGGATGTTTATGGGCTTTACTATACACTTTTATATCTTTTTGGGACTAACCTATTAACCGGAGGCCCACCCCAAATTGCTGTTTTTTTGCCTATTTCAGTGTTTCGATGAAAAGGAATATCAAACGGAGTCCAAACGGAATGAAACCTTTGGGAGAGTTATTTTTGGAACAAACTCAATCCACGAGACTTGGAGTGGACGTCAAGAAGTAAACGAGGCGGACACGAGGGTCCAGGACGCGCCCTAGGGGGGTGGGCATGCCCCCCATCCTCGTGGGCCCCTCGTGGCTCCCCTGACCAACTTCCTTCGCCTATATATCTACGTACCCCAAAAACATCCAGGAGCACCACGAAACCCAATTTTCATCGCCACAACCTTCTGTACCCGAGAGATCCCATCTTGGAGCCTTTTTCGGTGCTCCGCCGAAGGGGGAATCGATCACGAAGGGCTTCTACATCAACACCATAGCCTCTCCGATGAGTTGTGAGTAGTTTACCACAGACCTTCGGGTCCATAGTTATTAGCTAGATGGCTTCTTCTCTCTCTATGAATCTCAACACAATGTTCTCCTTGATCTTCTTGGAGATCTATTCGATGTAACTCTTTTTGTGGTGTGTTTGTCGAGATCCGATGAATTGTGGGTTTCTGATCAAGTTTATCTATGAGAAATATTTGAATCTCCTCTGAATTCTTTTATGTATGATTGGTTATCTTTGCAAGTCTCTTCGAATTATCAGTTTGGTTTGGCCTACTAGATTGATCTTTCTTGCAATGGTAGAAGTGCTTAGCTTTGGGTTCAATCTTGCGGTGCCCTTTCCCAGTGACAGCAGGGGTAGCAAGGCACGTATTGTATTGTTGCCATCGAGGATAAAAAGATGGGGTTTATATCATATTGCTTCAGTTTATCCCTCTACATCATGTCATCTTGCCTGATGTGTTACTCTGTTCTTATGAACTTAATACTCTAGATGCATGCTGGATAGTGGTCGATGTGTGGAGTAATAGTAGTAGATGCAGGCAGGAGTCGGTCTACTTGTCGCAGACGTGATGCCTATATACATGATCATGTCTGATAACTATGCACTTTTCTATCAATTGCTCGACAGTAATTTGTTCACCCATCGTAATACTTATGCTATCTTGAGAGAAGCCACTAGTGAAACCTATGGCCCCCAGGCCTATCTTCCATCATATAAGTTTCCAATCTACTTTAATTTGTAATCTTTACTTTTCAATCTATATCATTAAAACACCAAAAATATTTATCTTATTATTATCTCTATCAGATCTCACTTTCACAAGTGGTCGTGAAGGGATTGACAACCCCTTTATCGTGTTGGTTGCGAGGTTCTTGTTTGTTTGTGTAGGTACGAGGGACTTGCGTGTAGTCTCCTACTGGATTGATACCTTGGTTCTCAAAAACTGAGGGAAATACTTACGCTACTTTGCTGCATAACCCTTTCCTCTTCAAGGGAAAACCAACGCAGTGCTCAACAGCTAGCAAGAAGGATTTCTGGCGCCGTTGCCGGGGAGGTCTTCGCACAAGTCAAGACATACCAAGTACCCATCACAAACTCTTCTCCCTCGCATTACATTATTTGCCATTTGCCTCTCATTTTCCTCTCCCCCACTTCACCCTTGCCGTTTTATTCGCCCTCTCTTTTCCCGTTCGCCTCTTTTTCGCTTGCCTCTTGTGTGCTCGTGTGTTAGATCATTTATTTTGTCGTCATGGCTAGTCCTCCTGTCATCGTTAGTACTCCCGATCTTGAAGTTCTTAATTTAAAACAAAGGGAGGGAGAAAATCTAAAAGATGCTTGGCATAGAATTTGCAATGCTCAAAATAGATCTACTAGGAAGCAATCTACTTCCGTTCTTCTTCGCAATTTTTAAGGCATTACTCCTTGGAATAGATATATCCTTGATACCATTACCGAAGGGAATTTCTTGGGTAGCCATAATTTTGATGCTTATAATGCTATGTTAGATTTGTTTAGTCCACCACCTCTTTTGGTTAATGGAACTGATTTAACTTTAGCACATGTGATGCAAAGGCTTGAAATTATTGAAAATAAAGTTACCACTGTTGAGTTAATTGAAAATTTGGATAAAAAGATCCACAACCGAATTACCCAATATGGATCTAGGGTTGGAGTTACTCTGGATTTTTTTAAAGAGAAGGAACCTATAGTTAATGAAAGAATAGATCAAGATTCTACAAGAATCGGTAAACTTGAGGATATTATTACCAACTTAGGGTCTCCCTTTTCATCCGTGAAAAATACTCCAACTCCTCCTACCAAAATTGCCAAATTAATGTATGTTCCTAAAAATAAGGGTGAATCTTCTAGTAAGGAAAATGCGGATCTCAAATCAATAAGTTTTCATCCCAACTTTTTTGCTTTCATTAAGGAACCTTTTGTTACAAATGAATCTCTTGATTTCTTGCCTAGGAGTTTAATCATTACTAAAAATAAAGAAACTCCTAAGGGTTATAAGCGTTCTATTGAATAATTGAATACCAAATATGGCAACACTTAGATCTATTCCCGCTTTTATGCCTAGCTAGGGGCGTAAAATGATAGCGCTTGTTGGGAGGCAACCCAATTTTATTTTTATTCTTTAATTTTTAATTATCTTTAGTATTAAATAATTCTTCTAGCTTCTGTTTAGATGTGTTTTTATGTTTTAATTAGTGTTTGTTCCAAGTAGAACCTATAGGATCATCTTGGGTGAAAGTTAATTTGATCTTGCTGAAAAACAGAAACTTTTGCACACACGGGGATAATTTTAATAAATCACAAAAACGTGGTTTTTAGCTGATTCTTGTTGCAGAATACTAATATACAAATTGCCTAGGACTTCCTATTTTTGTAGGATTTTTAGAGTTCCATAAGTATTCGAAAGTTACAGATTACTACAGACTGTTCTGTTTTTGACAGATTCTGTTTTTCGTGTGTTGTTTGCTTATTTGATGAATCTATGGCTAGTATCGGGGGGTATGAACCATATAGAAGTTGGAATACAGTAGTTTTAACACAAATATAAATAAATAATGAGTTCATTACAGTACCTTAAAGTGTTGGTTTGCTTTCTTGCACTAACGGAGCTCATGAGATTTTCTGTTGAGTTTTGTGTTGTGAAGTTTTCAAGTTTTGGGTAAAGATTTGATAGACTATGGAATAAGGAGTGGCAAGAGCCTAAGCTTGGGGATGCCCAAGGCACCCCAAGGTAATTCAAGGACAACCAAAAGCCTAAGCTTGGGGATGCCCCGGAAGGCATCCCCTCTTTTGTCTTCGTCTATCGGTAACTTTACTTGGAGATATATTTTTATTCACCACATGATATGTGTTTTGCTTGGAGCGTCTTGTATGATATGAGTCTTTGCTTTTTAGTTTAGCACAATCATCCTTTCTGTACACACCTTTTGGGAGAGACACACATGATTCAAAATTTATTAGAATACTCTATGTGCTTCACTTATATCTTTTGAGCTAGACAATTTTGCTCTAGTACTTCACTTATATCTTTTTAGAGCACGCCGGTGGTTTTATTTTGTAGAAATTATTGATCTCTCATGCTGCACTTATATTATTTTGAGAGTCTTTTAGAACAGCATGATATTTGCTTTGGTTATAAAATTTGTCCTAATATGATGGGCATCCAAGATAGGTATAATAAAAACTATCATATAAAGTGCATTGAATACTATGAGAAGTTTGATACTTGATGATTGTTTTGAGATATGAGGATAGTAATATTAGAGTCATGCTAGTTGAGTAGTTGTGAATTTTAGGGATACTTGTGTTAAAAGTTTGTGATTCCCGTAGAATGCATGTATGGTGAACCATTATGTGATGAAGTTTGAGCATGATTTATTTATTGATTGTCTTCCTTATGTGTGCAGGTCGGGATCGCGCGATGTTTAACTCCTACCAAACCTTCCCCTAGGAGCATGCGTGCAGTACTTTGTTTTTATAACTTGTAGATTTTTGCAATAAGTATATGAGTTCTTCATGACTAATGTTGAGTCCATGGATTATACGCACTCTCACCCTTCCACCATTGCTAGCCTCTCTTGTGCCGCACAACTTTCGCCGGTACCATACACCCACCATATACCTTCCTCAAAACAGCCACCATACCTACCTATTATGGCATTTTCATAGCCATTCCGAGATATATTGCCATGCAACTTTCCACTGTTCCGTTTATTATGACACACTCCATCATTGTCATATTGCTTTTGCATGATCATGTAGTTGACATCGTATTTGTGGCAAAGCCACCTTATAATTATTTCATACATGTCACTCTTGATTCATCGCATATCCCGGTAGACCGCCAGAGGCATTCACATAGAGTCATATTTTGTTCTAAGTATTGAGTTGTAATTCTTGAGTTGTAAGTAAATAAAAGTGTGATGATCTTCATTATTAGAGCATTGTCCCAGGTGAGGAAAGGATGATGGAGACTATGATTCCCCCACAAGTCGGGATGAGGCTTCGGCTTTATGAAAAATAAAAGAGGCCAAAGAAGCCCAAATAAAAAAAGAGGCCAAAGAAGCCCACCTAAAAAAAGAAAGAGAGAGAAGAGACAATGTTACTATCCTTTTTCCACACTTGTGCTTCAAAGTAGCACCATGATCTTCATGATAGAGAGTCTCCTATGTTGTCACTTTCATATACTAGTGGGAATTTTTCATTATAGAACTTGGCTTGTATATTCCAATGATGGGCTTCCTCAAAATGCCTTAGGTCTTCGTGAGCTAGCAAGTTGGATGCACACCCACTTAGTTTCTTTTTGAGCTTTCATACACTTGTAGCTCTAGTGCATCCGTTGCATGGAAATCCCTACTCACTCACATTATATCTATTAATGGGCATCTCCATAGCCCGTTGATACGCCTAGTTGATGTGAGACTATCTTCTCCCTTTTTGTCTTCTCCACAACCACCATTCTATTCCACATATAGTGCTATGTCCATGGCTCACGCTCATGTATTGCGTGCAGATTGAAAAAGTTTGAGAATACTAAAGTATGAAACAATTGCTTGGCTAAAACCGGGGTTGTGCATGATTTAACTATTTTGTGTGATGAAGATAGAGCATAGCCAGACTATATGATTTTGTAGGGATAACTTTCTTTGACCATGTTATTTTGAGAAGACATGATTACTTTGATAGTATGCTTGAAGTATTATTATTTTTATGTCAATATGAACTTTTATCTTGAATCATTTGGATCTGAACATTCATGCCACAGCAAAGGAAATTACATTGATAAATATGCTAGGTAGCATTCCACATCAAAAATTCTATTTTTATCATTTACCTACTCGAGGACGAGCAGGAATTAAGCTTGGGGATGCTTGATACATCTCCAACGTATCTATAATTTTAGATTGTTCCATGCTATTATATTACCCGTTTTGAGTGTTTATGGGCTTTACTATACACTTTTATATCTTTTTTGGGACTAACCTATTAACCGGAGGCCCAGCCCAAATTGATATTTTTTTTGCCTATTTCAGTGTTTCGAAGAAGAGTAATACCAAACGAAGTCCAAACGGAATGAAACCTTCGGGAGAGTTATTTTTGGAACAAACGCAATTCAGGAGACTTGGATTGGACGTCAAGAAGTAAACGAGGCGGCCACGAGGGTCCAGGGCACGCCCTAGGGGGGTGGGCGTGCCCCCCACCCTCGTGGGCCCCTCGTGGCTCTCCTGACCGACTTCCTTCTCCTATATATATATCTACGTACCCCGAAAACATCCAGGAGCACCACGAAACCCTATTTTCACCGCCGCAACCTTCTGTACCCGAGAGATCCCATCTTGGAGCCTTTTCCGGTGCTCCGCCGGAGGGGGAATCGATCACGGAGGGCTTCTACATCAATACCATAGCCTCTCCGATGAGTTGTGCGTAGTTTACCACAGACCTTCGGGTCCATAGTTATTAGCTAGATGGCTTCTTCTCTCTCTTTGAATCTCAATACAATGTTCTCCTCGATCTTCTTGGAGATCTATTCGATGTAACTTATTTTGCGGTGTGTTTGTCGAGATCCGATGAATTGTGGGTTTATGATCAAGTTTATCTATGAGAAATATTTGAATCTTCTCTGAATTGTTTTATGTATGATTGGTTATCTTTGGAAGTCTCTTCGAATTATCAGTTTGGTTTGGCCTACTAGATTGATCTTTCTTGCAATGGGAGAAGTGCTTAGCTTTGGGTTCAATCTTGAGGTGTCCTTTCCCAGTGATAGCAGGGGCAGCAAGGCACGTATTGTTTTGTTGCCATCGAGGATAAGAAGATGGGGTTTATATCATATTGCTTGTTTATCCCTCTACATCATGTCATCTTGCTTAATGCATTAATCTGTTCTTATGAACTTGATACTCTAGATGCATGCTGGATAGCGGTCGATGTGTGGAGTAATAGTAGTAGATGCAGGCAGGAGTCGGTCTACTTGTCACGGACGTGATGCCTATATACATGATCATGCCTGGATATTCTCATAACTCTGCACTTTTCTATCAATTGCTCGATAGTAATTTGTTCACCCACCGTAATACTTATGCTATCTTGAGAGAAGCCACTAGTGAAACCTATGGCCCCGGGTCTATCTTCCATCATATAAGTTTCCAATCTACTTTATTTTGCAATCTTTACTTTTTAATCTATACCATAAAAATACCAAAAATATTTATCTTATTATTATCTATATCAGATCTCACTTTCGCAAGTGGCCGTGAAGGGATTGACAACCCCTTTATCACGTTGGTTGCGAGGTTCTTGTTTGTTTGTGTAGGTACGAGGGACTTGTGTGTAGCCTCCTATTGGATTGATACCTTTGTTCTCAAAAACTGAGGGAAATACTTAAGCTACTTTGCTGCATCACCCTTTCCTCTTCAAGGGAAAACCAATGAAGTGCTCAAGAGGTAGCGGTGAGTAGGGCCGAATAAGTCCATGTGAAGCAGCCCGAAGGATTGTGATGTCGTCATGATTGTCTTTGAGGGATGCTTGGCCCTAGTCATCTTCCCAGCTTCACAAGCACCACACAGATGATTCTTCTTGAACTTGACGCCCTCGATGCCCATGACATACTTCTTCTTCGCGAGAGTGTACAAGTTCCTCATGCTAGCATGTCCTAGCCTTCGATGCCAGAGCCAGCACTCTGAAGCTTTTGTTAGAAGACATACAACCAACCATGGTCCTACTGAGAAGTCTTCCATATACAGATCATCTTTTCGATACCCTTCAAAGACTAAGGACTTGTCAGATTCCATAAGCACAAGGCAACGATATTTTCCAAATATCACAATCATGTTCAAATCACAAAGCATTGAGACAGACTTTAAGTTCAAACCAAGGGATTTAACAAGCATCACTTTATCCATGTGTTGATCTCTTGAGATTGCAACTCTACCTAGACCCAATACCTTGCTTTTACCAGTGTCTGCAAATGTGATGTGACTTTTGTCAGATGGGCGTAGGGTTGAATGCATCAGAAGACTTCTATCACCAGTCATGTGGTTAGTGCAGCCACTATCCATAATCCATTCTGAAGCCTTTGGTGTCATATCCTACAGTACAGTTTGGGGGATAGGCTTCACCAAGGGTATTGTGAAGCATAAATATTTGACGACCAAGCGTACCATGAGAGTTTAGATCTTGGTTAGGATAAATAGGATGATAGTCAAGGAATCCTGGGACAAATACATAGTAAGACCATTTGGACATTTTATCTTGTGTCCCACAAGATGTTTAAGGTCCTCGGCATAAGCATCAGACGCCTTTCATTTCCGGCTGGAGACCTTACCCTACAAAAGAGAGTTAAGTTTTCCTAACCACCCACATCTTCAGGGGTGGCTTAGAAGCAATGAGTCTAAGTGCAGCATCTGAGAACTTCAGCTTTGGAGCCCTAGCAAATAGCCTTGCAGGTGAATAATACTCATAAGATTAAGCAGAAAAGTTCTTGGACATGTGAACATAGCGGTTTGACGAAACACACTCATATTCAAAAGTCCGAGTATAGTTTCCCTGCAAAACATTAGCGTTAGGGTGACTCAGATGAGTCCTATGTCTGTATGAAGCCTTTGGACCATATGAAGCCTTTGGTCCAGGATTTATCTTCTTCCCTGGTGGTGTCATGATGACATTCATGGGAATACTTTCAAGACAACTTTTGGGTACCCAAATCTTCTTAAGAGGTGGTCCATTCCTGCAGTTAGTACCAATATACCTGGCAAACACTTCACCATTCTGATTCCTAAACAGTTTATAGTTTGCATCAAAGGATTCATCAATGATAATTGGGTTAGCACTAGTGAAGCCAGATAAGGTAGATGGGTCCACTGAAGGTCCCTTAGCAGCAACCCATGTGGTTTTGGGGTACTGCTCAGGCATCCAGTAAGTACCATCAACATTCATTTTCCTCTCGAACCAAACACCCTCTTTCCTAGGGTTTCGGTTCAGAATCTGCTTTTTGAGGACATCACATATTGTCGGATGCCCTTTGAGACTTTTGTACATTTCCTGTCTCAAGCAATGTCTTCAACCTGGCATTCTCATCAGCAATAGTAGTGGTATCCTTAGAAGAGGGGTTAGTTACCACATTAGCAGTTGAAGACACTACAGCAGTAGCAGCAGTTGAACATTCAGCAACAGAGACAACATTATCACGCTCAAGACATTTTAGACATGGTGGTTCAAATCCTTCCTGAGCGGAACTGATCTGTTGAGCGCGGAGTGACTCATTCTCCTTTTGAAGATCTTCATGAGTCGATCTCAATTTCTCAAGCTCTTGCTTCCTTTGAAGATAATCATAGAAGAGCTTTTCATGAGTTTTTCAGAGCGATTCATGACGACTTTCAAGTTCCTCATACTTAACATGAAGATTTTTATGTCTTCAATTAAGGACTGAGTTTGGGTCATTTCCGCGTCCAACAAGTCATCGCTTTTGTCTAGTAATTTTTGAATATGTTCCATAGAATTCTGTTGTTCAGTTGCAATTTTAGCAAGTGTTTTGTACTAGCTAGGTTTAGATTCACATTTAGAGTCATCTTCACTTGATGTTTGAAAGTAAGCATCGCGTGAGTTTACCTTGGCACCACGTGCCATGAAACAGTAGGTGGGAGCAAAGTCATCCTCATCCTTGGCATCAGTGTTGGTGACGAGACCACTGTCTTTAGTGTTGAAGATGGACTTGGCGACTGCTGCAGAAGCTAGAGCCAGTCTTGCTACTCCAAAATCATATTCCTCTTCAGACTCCACCTCTGCCTCCTCAGATGCAGACTCCTCCTCTGAATCCATCTCCTTGCCAACAAAAGCAAGAGCCTTGCTTGATGAGCTCTTCTTGTGTGATGAAGACTTCGATGAAGACTTGGAAGAAGACTTTGAGGATTTCTTCTTCTTCTTCTTGTCATCGGAATCATATTCCTTGCTCTTATTCTTCTTCTTTGTCTCATTGTCCCACTGTGGACACTCAGAGATGTAGTGACCAGGTTTCTTGCACTTGTGACAGGTTCTCTTCTTATGATCACGAGAGGAAGCTTCATCATTTCTTGAGCTGGATCTTGAAGACTTTCTGAAGTCTTTCTTCTTGGCGAACTTCTGGAACTTCTTTACAAGCATAGCAACCTCCTTTCCAATATCTTCAGGATCCCTAGAACTGTAGTCAAATTCTTCTTCAGATGAGGAGACAACCTTTGCCTTCAAAGTGCGAGTAGGACCATAGTTGGGACCATAGATATCTCTTCTCTCAGATAGCTGGAACACTTGTGTGTTGAGCTTCTCAAGTATGTCAGACGGATCGAGAGTCTTGAAGTCAGGGTGCTCTTGAATCATCAGGGCCAGGGTGTCAAATGAGTTGTCAAGGGATCTCAAAAGTGTCTTGACGATTTGATGCTTGGTGATCTCAGTGGCGCCGAGTGCATGAAGCTCATTTGTGATATCAGTGAGGCGATCAAATGTGAGCTGGACATTCTCATTGTCATTTCTCTCGAAGCGGTTAAAGAGATTGCGAAGACCACTGATCCTTGAATCTCTCTGTGTTGAGATGCCTTCGTTGACCTTGGAGAGCCAGTCCCAGACTAGCTTAGCAGTTTCCAGAGCACTCACACGACCATACTGCCCTTTGGTCAGATGACCAAAGATGATGTTCTTGGCAGTTGAGTCCAGTTGGATGAACTTCTTGACTTCAGCAGGAGTAACACTTTCACCGGCCTTGGGAACGCCGTTCTTGACGACATACCAGAGATCGACGTCAATGGCTTCAAGATGCATACGCATCTTATTCTTTTAGTAGAGGTAATCAGTGTCATCGAAGACAGGGCACGCAGCGGAGACCTTGATTATCCCTGTAGTTGACATAGCTAAACTCTAGGTGGTTAAACCGAATCACACAAAACAAAGGAGCACCTTGCTCTGATACCAATTGAAAATGCTAGTATTTGACTAGAGGGGGTGAATAGGCGATTTTTATGAAAGTCTTCAGAACATGGGTGCTTTGAAGACAAACAATAGAAATGAACCTATTGATATGCAGCGGAAGGTAGACTACACTAGACAAGCCATAGTCAAGTAAGCAATGTAGTGAAAGCACGAAGACAATCAGCAGCTAGGTAGTATGGATCAGTATGGAAGATAGTATGAAGCCAAAAAGTAAACAGTCTTCACACAGTGAAGTCAATCAGATCAGGCAAATGGGCAAAGACTTCACAAAGACAAACTGTAAGTAAAGAGAGAGAGAGAGGAAGCATAGAACCAGTTGCTCGGAGAGGACAAGGGATTTGTTGGACCAGTTCCAGTTGCTATGACAACTGTACATCTAGTTAGGCAGGCTGAGATTCAACTCAGAAGACCGCGTCTTCACCTTATTCCCCTTAAGCTAAGAACACTTAGTCCTCGCCCAATCACTCTGGTAAGTCTTCAAGGGAGACTTCCAAACCTTCACAGACTTCGTTCACCGGCAATCCACAATGACTGTTGGATGCTCAGAACGCGATGCCTAACCGGCTAGAGGATACATAGTCCTCAAGTGTAATAAGTCTTTAGATCACGCAGACATAAAGACTTCAGTGATGCCTACCACTCTTTGGCTCTGGGTGTTTTGGGCTTTGTCCTCGCAAGGATTACTCTCTCAAAGGCTTCGGAGGTGGCTTGCTCTCAAACGACAAAAGCCATGCACTAAATCTGAGCAACCACTAATTTATGGTGTAGGGGATGGGCTATTTATAGCCAGGAGGAAACCCGACCTGATTTGTCCAAAATGACCCTGGGTCACTAAGGAACTGACACATGTTCAACGGTCAGATTTCAAACACACGTGGCAGCTTTACTTGGGCTACAAGTAAAGCTGACTCATCCAGCTCTGGATAAGATTTGCTCTCATTGCTTTCGCTTGAAGACATAGGATTTGGTTGAGCATCACTTTAGTCACTCTGACTTTGTTCACTTGGACCCCACTTAACAGTACGGTGGTTCCTATGACTCAACAAAGAAGAAAAGGAAACTACAAAACAACTATGTCTTCGTACTCCAAAGTCTTCATGCGATGTCTTATCTTGTCATAGTCTTCAATGTGAATATCTTCATAGACCACCATTGTCTTCAATGTCTTCACACATTTTTAGGGGTCATCTCTGGTAGGTAAACTGAATCAATATGGGACTACAACCCGTGTTATCCTGCAATCCTCACAAACACATTAGTCCCTCAACCAAATTTTTCTTCAATACTCCAAAACCAACTAGGGGTGGCACTAGATGCACTTACACTACTTGACCAATTAAAAACCTTACCTTTTCCCAATTTTAATTCTTGGCAGATTTTAGCAACTTAGCACAATCAGAATACCATTCAAGCAGCATGCAAAGAGTATATGAGTAGCGGAAAGTAAAGCATGCAACTTGCAAGAAAGTAAATGGGAGGAGTTTGGAGGCAGCAAACGCAATGTTGACACGGAGATTTTTGGCGTGGTTCCGATAGGTGGTGCTATCGTACATCCATGTTGATGGAGACTTCAACCCATGAAGGGTAATGGCTGCGAGAGTCCACAGAGGGCTCCACCCATGAAGGGCCCACGAAGAAGCAACCTTGTCTATCCCACCATGGCCATCTCCCATGAAGGACTTGCCTCACTTTGGTAGATCTTCATGACGTAGGCGATCTCCTTGCCCTTACAAACTCCTTGGTTCAACTCCACAATCTTGACGGAGGCTCCCAAGTGACACCTAACCAATCTAGGAGACACCACTCTCCAAAAGGTAATAGATGGTGTGTTGATGATGAACTCCTCGCACTTGTGCTTCAAATGATAGTCTCCCCAACACTCAACTCTCTCTCTCATACAGATTTGGCTATGGTGGAAAGATGATTTGAGCGGAAAGCAACTTGGGGAAGGCTAGAGATCAAGATTCTTGTGGTTGGAATGGAATGTCTTGGTCTCAACACATAAGTAGGTGGTTCTCTCTCAGAAAATGGGTAGTGGAAGTATAGGCATGTTCTGATGGCTCTCTCCACGAATGAAGAATGGGTGGAGGGGTATATATAGCCTCCACACAAAATCTAACCGTTACACACAGATTCACAAACTCGGTGAGACTAAATGGTAAAACTCGGTCAGACCGATTCAGGTCAAAATATGAACATTATGATTTTCGGTGGGACCGACACGATCAACTCGGTGGGACCGATGCGCTAGGATTAGGTGCTACGTCTTGAGCTAGCGTTGGTTTTCCCCGAAGAGGAGAGGGTGATGCAGCAAGTGTAGCGTAAGTATTTCCCTCAGTTTTGAGAACCAAGGTATCAATCCAGTAGGAGGCTCCTCAAAAATCCCACACACCTACACAAACAAACTGAGAACTCGCAACCAACGCAATAAAGGGGTTGTCAATCCCTTCACGGCCACTTGCGAAAGTGAGATCTGATAGAGATAGTATGATAAGATAAATATATTTTTGGTAATTTATAATATAGATGCAAAAAGTAAAGATGCAAATAAAGTAGATTGAAAGCAAATATGATAAGAGATAGACCCGGGGGCCATAGGTTTCACTAGAGGCTTCTCTCGAGATAGCATAAGTATTACGGTGGGTGAACAAATTACTGTCGAGCAATTGATACAAAAGCGCATAGTTATGAGATTATCTAGGCATGATCATGTATATAGGCATCACGTCCATAAAAAGTAGACCGACTCCTGCCTGCATCTACTACTATTACTCCACACATCGATCGACTCCTGCCTGCATGTAGAGTATTAAGTTCATAAGAACAGAGCAACGCATTAAGCAAAATGACATGATGTAGAGGGATAAACTCATGCAATATGATATAAACCCCATCTTGTTATCCTCGATGGCAACAATACAATACGTGTCTTGCAACCATTTCTGTCACTGGGTAAGAACACCGCAAGATTGAACCCAAAGCTAAGCACTTCTCCCATGGCAAGAAAGACCAATCTAGTAGGCCAAACCAAACTGATAATTCGAACAGACTTGCAAAGATAACTCAATCATACATAAAAGAATTTAGAGAAGATTCAATTATTATCCATAGATAAATCTGATCATAAACCCACAATTTATCGGATCTCGACAAACACACCGCAAAAAGAGATTACATCGAATAGATCTCCACAAGAGAGGGGGGAACATTGTATTGAGATCCAAAAAGAGAGAAGAAGCCATCTAGCTAATAACTATGGACCCGTAGGTCTGTGGTAAACTACTCACAACTCATCGGAGAGGCAAGGATGTTGATGTAGAAGCCCTCCATGGTCGATTCCCCCTCCGGCAGAGTGTCGGCGAAGGCTCCAAGATGAGATCTCGCGGATACAGAAGGTTACGACGGTGGAAATTGTGTTCCGTGGTACTCCTGGATGTTTTCGGGGTACGTAGGTATATATAGGAGGAAGAAGTACGTCGGTGGCCGCCCGAGGGGCCCACGAGACAAGGGGCGCGCCCTACAGAGGGGGCACGGCCCCCTATCTCGTGGGGTCCTCGGCAGCTTCTTGGCTTGCACTCCAAGCTCCCCGGATCACGTTCGTTCCAAAAATCACGCTCCCGAAGGCTTCATTCCATTTGGACTCCGTTTGATATTCCTTTTCTTCGAAATACTGAAATAGGCAAAAAAACAGCAATATGGGTTGGGCCTCCGGTTAGTAGGTTAGTCCCAAAAATGATATAAATGTGTAAAATAAAGCCCATAAACATCCAAAAGGGGTAATATAATAGCATGGAACAATCAAAAATTATAGATACGTTGGAGACGTATCAAGCATCCCCAAGCTTAATTCCTGCTCGTCCTCGAGTAGGTAAAGGATAAAAAGAGAATTTTTGATGTGGAATGCTACCTAGCATAATTCATAATGTAATTTTCTTTAACGTGGCATGAATGTTCAGATCCAAGTGAATACAAAATTAAAGTTCATATTGATAAAAGAAATAGTAACACTTCAAGCATACTAATCAAAGTAATTATGTCTTCTCAAAATAACATGGCAAAAGAAAGTTCATCCCTACAAAGTCATATAATCAGGCTATGCTTCATTTTCGTCACACAAAGATGTTCCCAACTTCTATACCCCCGATGACAAGCCAAGCAATTGTTTCATACTTAAATAATCTCAAACTTTTTCAACCTTCACGCAATACATGAGCGTGAGCCATGGATATAGCACTATGGGTGGAATAGAATATGATGATGGGGATTGTGTGGAGAAGACAAAAAAGGAGAAAGTCTCACATTGACAAGGATAATCAACTGGCTATGGAGATGCCCATCAATTGATGTCAACATGAGGAGTAGGGATTGCCATGCAACGGATGCACTAGAGCTATAAATAAATGCTCAACAAAAGAAAACTAGTGGGTGTGCATCCAACTTGCTTTCTCACGAATACCTAGGGCATTTGAGGAAGCCCATCGTAGGAATATACAAGCCAAGTTCTATAATGAAAAATTCCCACTAGTATGAAAATGACAACTTATGAGACTCACTATATGAAAAACATGGTGCTACTTTGAAGCACAATATATGAGACTCACTACATGAAGAACAAGGTGCTACTTTGAAGCACAAGTGTGGAAAAAAGAGATAGTAGCATTACCCTTTTTATTTATTTCTTTATTATTTTTCTTCCTTTTTTCTTTTTCTTTTTTTTCTTTTTTTTCAGGCCTTCCTTTTTTTTCTTTTGGCCTTTCTTTTTTTTCTTTGGGCAATGCTCTAAAAATGATGATCATCACACTTCTATTGATTACAACATATGAATTACAACTCGAAACTAGAACAAGATATGACTCTATATGAATGCCTCCGGAGGTGTACCGGGATGGTGCAATGAATCAAGAGTGACATGTATGAAAAATAATGCATGGTGGCTTTGCCACAAATACGATGTCAACTACATGATCATGCAATGGCAATATGACAAAAGTAATGTATGTCATGATGATGATAAACAGAACGGTGGAAAGTTGCATGGCAATATATCTCGGAATGGCTATGGAAATGCCATAATAGGTAGGTATGGTGGCTGTTTTGAGGAAGATATAGTGAGGTTTATGTGTGATAGAGCGTATCGTATCATGGGGTTTGGATGCACCGGCGAAGTTTGCACCAACTCTCAAGGTGAGAAAGGGCAATGCACGGTACCGAAGAGGCTAGCAATGATGGAAAGGTAAAAGTGTGTATAATCCATGGACTCAACATTAGTCAAAAGAACTCATATACTTATTGCAAAAATTTAGAAGTCATCAAAAATCAAGTACTACGCGCATGCTCCTAGGTGGTAGATTGGTAGGAAAAGACCATCGCTCGTCCCCGACCGCCACTCATAAGGATGCACAAGCCAGGTACACTTCATGTTTCAAATTTGTTACACAACTTTAACCATACGTGCATGCTACGGGACTTACTAACTTCAACACAAGCATTCTTTAAATTCATAATCACCCAACTAGCATTACTTTAATATCACTACCTCCATATCTCAAAACAATTATCAAGTATCAAGTTGATCATAGCATCCAATTCACTTCCTATGATAGTTTTTATTATACCCAACTTGGATGCTCATCATTCTAGGACCAACTTTATGATAATAGCTAATACCATGCTGTTCTAAAAGACTCTCAAAATAATATAAGTGAAGCATGAGAGGCTAGCAATTTCTTCAAAATTAAGATACCACCGTGCTCTAAAAGATATGAGTGAAGCACTAGAGCAAAAACTATCAAGCTCAAAAGATATAAATGAAGCACATAGAGTATTCTAGAAAATTCTAATCAAATAGGCTTCTCACAAAAGGTGTGTACAGCAAGGATGATTGTGGCAAACTAAAAGGCAAAGACTAATATAATACACGACGCTCCAAGCAAAACACATATCATGTAGCGAATAAAAATATAGCTCCAAGTAAAGTTACCAATGAACGAAGACGAAAGAGGGGATGCCTTCCCGGGGCATCCCGAAGCTTAGGCTTTTGGATATTCTTGAATATCTTGGGGTGCCTTGGGCATCCCCAAGATTAGGCTCTTGCCACCCTTTATTCCATAGTCCATAAAAGCTTTACCCAAAATTTGAAAACTTCACAACACAAAACTCAACAGGAAATCTTATAAGCTCCGTTAGTGAAAGAAAAACAAAACCACCACATAAGGTACTGCAATGAACTCATTCTTTATTTATTTTGGTGTTAAACCTACTGTATTCCAACTTCCTTATGGTTTATAAACTAATTTACTAGCCATAGATGCATTGAAATAAGCAAACAACACACGAAAAACAGAACATGTCAAAAACAGAACAGTCTGTAGAAATCTATGACTACCGCAAACTTCTGGAACTCTAAAATTCCTACCAAAATAGTAAGTACTGGAAAATTTGTTTATTGATCAGCATAAAAAAGAATCAATGCAAAAGCACGTTTCTGTGATTTATTGAATTTTTTCTCGTGAGCGCGAAGTTTCTGTTTTTCAGCAGAATCAAATCAACTATGATCATAGTTTATCCTATAGGTTCTACTTGGCACAAACACTAATTAAAAGCTAAAAACACATCTAAACAGAAAGTAGATTCAAAATTTATTGAATAACAGCAAGGAAAAATATTGGTTGACTCCCAACTAGCGCTTTTCTTTAAAGCCTTTTAGCTAGGCATTGATAATTTTAATGATGCTCACATGAAAGACAAGAATTGAAGCGCAAAGAGAGCATCATGAAACACGTGACAAACACATCTAAGTCTAACATACTTCCTATGCATAGGCATATTATAAGCAAACAAATTTGCAAGGCAAGCAAAAACTAGCATATGCAAGGAAGAAGAAAGAGACGATAGCAATCTCAACATAACGGGAGGTAGTTTAATAAGATAAAAATTTCTACGGCCATATTTTCCTCTCTCATAATAATTACATGTAGAATCATAGGCAAATTCAAAAAAATAGCTATCACAAAACATATTCTCAGCATGATCCACATGCATGCAAAGTTGACACTCTTCCAAGATAGTGGGATTAACATTAACTAAAGTCATGACCTTTCCGAACCCACTTTTATCAAAAATATCATAAGATTGAACGTACTCCAAATATGTGGGATATAAAGTTGACACTCTTACAAACCCACTTTCAATATTATTGCAAACACTATTATCAATCTCATATTCATCATGGGGCTTAAATAAATTTTCAAGGTTATAAGAAGAATCACCCCAATCATGATCATTGAAACAAGTAGTAGACATAGCAAAACTAGCATCCCCAAGCTTAAGGTTTTGCATATTATTAGCACAATTGACATCAAGAGAATTTATAGAAAAATCATTGCAATCATGCTTTTTATTCAAGGAGTTATCGTGAATCTCTTCATAAATTTCTTCATCATAATTTTTAGATTCACAAATTTTGAGCAAAGCTTCATAAAGATAATCTAGTGCACAAAACTCACTAGCAATTGGTTCATCATAATTGGATCTCTTAAAAAGATTAGTAAGCGGAAGAGGATCCATAGATCTTAGGTTCTCTGTTTAGCAATAAATAAGCATCTAATCCAACCAAACGAGCAAACGAAAGGGCAAGCAAAAGAGAGGGGAAGAAAATTGGGAAAGAGAGGGCAAATAAAACGGCAAAGGTGAAGTGGGGGAGAGGAAAACGAGAGGCAAATGGCAAATAATGTAAGTGAGAGGGAGATGAGTTTGTGATGGGTACTTGGTATGTCTTGACTTGAGCGAAGACCTCCCCGGCAACGGCGCCAGAAATCCTTCTTGCTACGTCTTGAGCTAGCGTTGGTTTTCCCCGAAGAGGAGAGGGTGATGCAGCAAGTATAGCGTAAGTATTTCCCTCAGTTTTGAGAACCAAGGTATCAATCCAGTAGGAGGCTCCTCAAAAGCCCCACGCACCTACACAAACAAACTGAGGACTCGCAACCAACGCAATAAAGGGGTTGTCAATCCCTTCATGACCACTTGCGAAAGTGAGATCTGATAGAGATAGTATGATAAGATAAATATATTTTTGGTATTTTCTAATATAGATGCAAAAAGTAAAGATGCAAATAAAGTAGATTGAAAGCAAATATGATAAGAGATAGACCCGGGGGCCATAGGTTTCACTAGAGGCTTCTCTCGAGATAGCATAAGTATTACGGTGGGTGAACAAATTACTGTCGAGCAATTGATACAAAAGTGCATAGTTATGAGATTATCTAGGCATGATCATGTATATAGGCATCACGTCCATAACAAGTATACCGACTCCTGCCTGCATCTACTACTATTACTCCACACATCGACCGACTCCTGCCTGCATCTAGAGTATTAAGTTCATAAGAACAGAGCAACGCATTAAGCAAGATGACATGATGTAGAGGGATAAACTCATGCAATATGATATAAACCCCATCTTGTTATCCTCGATGGCAACAATACAATACGTGTCTTGCAACCCTTTCTGTCACTGGGTAAGAACACCGCAAGATTGAACCTAAAGCTAAGCACTTCTCCCATGGCAAGAAAGACCAATCTAGTAGGCCAAACCAAACTGATAACTCGAAGAGACTTGCAAAGATAACTCAATCATACATAAAAGAATTCAGAGAAGATTCAATTATTATCCATAGATAAATCTGATCATAAACCCACAATTCATCGGATCTCGACAAACACACCGCAAAAAGAGATTACATCGAATAGATCTCCACAAGAGAGGGGGAGAACATTGTATTGAGATCCAAAAATAGAGAAGAAGCCATCTAGCTAATAACTATGGACCCGTAGGTCTATGGTAAACTACTCAAAACTCATCGGAGAGGCAAGGATGTTGATGTAGAAGCCCTCCGTGGTCGATTCCCCCTCCGTCATAGTGCCGGCGAAGGCTCCAAGATGAGATCTCGCGGATACAGAAGGTTACGGCAGTGGAAATTGTGTTTCGTGGTACTCCTGGATGTTTTCGGGGTACGTAGGTATATATAGGAGGAAGAAGTACGTCGGTGGCCTCCCGAGGGGCCCACAAGACAGGGGGCGCGCCCTACAGGGGGGGCACGACCCCCTATCTCATGGGGTCCTCGGCAGCTTCTTGGCTTGCACTCCAAGCTCTCCGGATCACGTTCGCTCCAAAAATCACGCTCCTGAAGGTTTCATTCCGTTTGGACTCCGTTTGATATTCCTTTTCTTCGAAATACTGAAATAGGAAAAAAAACAGCAATATGGGATGGGCCTCCAGTTAGTAGGTTAGTCCCAAAAATGATATAAATGTGTAAAATAAAGCCCATAAACATCCAAAAGGGGTAATATAATAGCATGGTACAATCAAAACTTATAGATACGTTGGAGACGTATCATTAGGGCGAAACATAATCTCGGTGTGACCGATCACATGAACTCAGTGGGACCGTTTTCAGTAATAGGCACATACAGAGTTGGCCAGGCAAACTCGGTGGGACCGATTCACTCATTTCGGTGGGACTGAAACGTTACACAAAGGAAACGGGGAGTTTGCATTGAGAACTCGGTCGGACCGATTCGCTCATTTCGATGGGACCAAAATGTTATGAAAAGGAAACAGTGAGTTTGCAATCCCATCTCGATGAGACCGAGATCCCTATCAGTGAAACCGAAGTGATTAGGGTTTGTGGCAATGGCTATGTCAAATGAACTCGGTGGCGCCGGATATATCAAATCGGTGGGGCCGAGTTTAACTTTTAGGTTTTGGACGTATGTGGAAATGAGAAAGTGGCTGAGGGTTTTGGAGCATATCACTAAGCATTTTGAGCAAGCAAACCATGAAGCGACACCTCATCCCCTTTTAATAGTATTGGCTTCCCTATGGACTCAATGTGATCTTGGATCACTTAAATAAAAATGTAGAATCTTGAGCTTGTTGCCAATATGTGTCCTTAGCATTTTGAGGGGTCCACATCTCTAGTCCATGTCATGCCAATCATTGAACTTTCTGAAATGATCATCTTGAAAGAGCATTAGTTCAATGAGCTATATGTTGTTAAGAATTACGAAAACCACCCAGGGATTAGTTGCACTTTCAATCAAGCACCGTAAGATCAAACCCATCACAAAGCACCTCTTCCCATTGCAAGATAAATAGATCAAGTTGGCCAAACAAAACCCAAATATCAGAGAAGAAATACGAGGCTATAATCAATCACGCATATAAGAGATCAAAGAAGACTCAAATTACTTTCATGGATAAAAACATAGATCTGATCATAAACTCAAAGTTCATCGGATCCCAACAAACACACCGCAAAAAGACTTACATCATATGGATCTCCAAGAGACCATTGTATTGATAATTAAGAGAGAGGGAGGAAGTCGTCTAGCTACTAACTATGGACCCGTAGGTCTACAAAGAACTACTCACGCATCATCAGAGAGGCACTAATGGACATGATGCACCCCTCCGTGATGGTGTCTAGATTGGATCTGGTGTTTCTGGACTCTGCGGCGGCTGGAATTGATTTTCGTCGACTCCCCTAGGGTTTCTGGAATATTGGGGTATTTATAGATCAAAGAGGCGGTTCAGGGGGCACCCGAGGTGGGCACAACCCACCGGGTGCACCTGGGCTTCTAGGAGTACCCCCAGGTGCTTTCCTGACCCACTGGATGTCTTCTGGCCCAAAAAAATCCACAAAAAGTTTTACTGCGCTTGGACTCCGTTTGGTATTGATTTCCTGCGATGTAAAAGACATGCAGAAAACATCAACTGACACTGGGCACTATGTCAATAGGTTAGTACCAAAAAATGATATGGAATGACTATAAAATGATTGTAAAACATCCAAGAATGGTAATATAACAGCATGGAACAAACAAAAATTATAGATACGTTGAAGACGTATCAATCATAAGTGCCGAGTTATTTACACAGAAAAACCATAACCGACATAGAGAGTATGTAAAAAAGAAGAAGAGAGAAGGAGGATGTTTACAGGGCTTTAATGACCCAGACGGTTGACCCATGTCTATTCCCCGCCGCACGTCTATGCCTCCGTGCTGTTGATCAGCTCCGCCTTGTCGGATCCAAGGGGTGTGAGGATGGCCGACCACTCCGCGTGGGCTATGCTAGATGCATTCTTAATGCGGGGCCCCTTATGAGGCTAAGGGCCATATTGACAGCCTGACGCGGCCGAAGTGGACTTCCTGGCGGGCCTTTATTGTGCTAAAGAGGTCGTCAGGTGCTGGGCTAGCATGAGGCGGGAGCTGGGAAGCGCATATCCCTATTTAGGGTTCACGCGATTGCGTCCGGTAGCTTGAGCTAGGACGCGGATGCGCTTTGACGAACTTGAGATAGGACGAGCAGGTCCCCGTGCTGCTTCCTCGGCTGCCTGAGAGTCTGCTGCGTAGGCTGTTTTTTGCTCCTATGTACAGAGGGAGCTCTGTGTTACCATTTGTGGTGATAACGCCATTGGGCCCCGGCATCTTAAGCTTTAAGTAAGCATAGTGCGGTACCGCGTTAAAGCGGGCAAAGGCAGTACATCCGAGCAGGGCATGATAGCCACTACGAAGGGTACTATGTCAAAGATTAAGTCTTCACTTCGGAATTTTTCGGGGGAGCCGAAAGCAACCTCCAGTGAAACAGTGCCCGTGCATAGGGCCTCTATGCCGGGGATGACACCCTTAAACGTGGTGTTACTAGGCTGGATTCTTGACGAATCGATGCCCATTTTCTTGACCGTGAAAGCATAGATCAGGTTCAAACTACTTTCACCATCCATAAGGACGCGAGTTAGGTGAAACCCATCGACAATGGGATCTAGGACCAGAGCGGCGGACTCGCCATGATGGATACTGGTCGGATGGTCATTTTTGTCAAAAGTGATCGGGCAAGCCAACCATGGTTGAACTTCGGAGCTACAGGCTCCAAGGCGTAGACATCCCGAAGTGCACGCTTCCGCTCCCTCTTGGGGATGCGCGTGGCGTAGATCATTTGATGTCCTTGATGTTGGAGGGAAACTGATTCTGGCCTTTGTTGTTGGGCCTGCGCGGTTCGTCCTTGTTGTCGCTTCGAGAGCGGCCTTTGCTGGATGATGAGGTCACCTACTACAGGTAGGATTAAGGACCTATCATCTAGGGCCCACCTAGGGCCCCACACCATCATAGATAGGTCTCTAGACCATATAAGCATTCAGATGCGTATAACAGGAAGTTCACTTGGATGCACCGCGACGGCACTCGGACGTCCTCCCTCTAGTCGGCCCGGTCATCACCACTCGATCAAGGATGGTGAAGGGACGGCGTGGGCATGGCAACGATCGAGTAGTCTTAAGTCGGACTTTAAGCATATTCAAATCTAGTGTTACATGTAACTGTTGTAGTCATGGCTATTAACACTAGTAATAGTGTAGTTATGACACTTAAACCGCCCTTGCCACGTCGGAGTGATGAGTCAACGACACGCTCTATATAAGCCACCCTCTTCCTTCTTTACAAGGGTTAAGCACTCTCTGTAATCATATCCCCCAAGAGAAAACAAGCCTCATGGCACGAGATGTAGGGCTCTTACCTCCTGCGAGAGGGGCCTAAACTCGTAAAAGATGAGTGTTACACATGCGCCGTAGCTAGACTCTGCCCCTCTTTCGTACCCCTAGTAGTCATTGTCAGGATCATAACCCCCGACAGTTGGCGCCCACCTTGGGGCCGCGCGTCTAGCAATTTTACGACACGGGTGGAATTTCACCGTCATCATCATGTTAGTCGGCGGCGAGATCCATTTTGGAACACTCAGCTTCATTGTCGACAACTCAGCATGGCTCCGAGAGGCCCCGCTTGACATGGAGGCGATTCCCGTCCGTGGCGGCGCACTTCCGCGCATCTTCATTCGGAGTCCTACTCCGACAGCCGTTAGTCCCGTACCGAGTGGCCCCCCTCCTTCCAGCTGGACGCGTCGTCGCAAGCGCTCCGGACGCTCATGGCTGCAGCGTTGCATCAAGCACGCCGTGGGCCTTCAGGCCGCGGCGGGGCATGTGGCGGCTCTCGAGAATGATGAGCCCGCCCTTAACCTTTCCGACGGGCTCCACGAGGACTCTAATAACGAGTCCGAGTGCGAGAGCGTTGAGTCGACGGCCCAGGTCCTCATGGCCGACAACGCGGAGCATCACGCACCCCCAGGGTATACAGGTCCCCAGGATGGCTGCCCAGGCACGTCGTGCGGCCACACCAACAACGGCGAGGGGGGTGATCGTTCACCCAGTCACGAGCCCTCCGCCGGCCCTTGTCAGGATCCACCGCGCCTCCATGGCCCTAGGGCCACCGGAGACGAGGCGGACCTGCGGCGGAGCCGGCGAGAGGCACAAACCCTAACTTTTTCTGGAGGAGGAGGTGGTGGTCGATGCTTAAGAAGAGCCTGATTTATTTCTCTAAGCACCTTTCCCAAGCACCTCCCATTATACAAGGCCTTACAGTCATAGTCTTGCAATTTTGAGGCGGTTGGATCACATGACAAGCCATCCAAACACTGTTTGGTAAAACAAAATACCATTCGACACATTGACGTGGGATAAAAATACAAAATTTTCCGGAATTCATCAAATAAACCTCTTTTCCATCGATGTGGGCACATAATGTTAGGCAGAGAGAACTTCGTGGACGTGAGCGTAATCTTCTCTTTTTTTGCGGGAAATCTTTCGATTTATTCATCTTCAATCGTGGTAGTACAACGAATACCAAAATAATAAAAACTACATCCAGATCCATAGACCACCTAGACTACTGAAGCGAGCCGAAGGCACGCCGCCGTCATTGCCCCTCCAACGTCGGAGTCGGGCACAACTTGTTGTAGTAGACAGTCAGGAAGTCGTCGTGCTAAGGCCTCATAGGACCAGCGCACCAGAACAGCAATCGACGCAGATGAAGAATAACATAGATTGGAAGGATCCAATCCAAAGACACATGAACATAGACGACCAGCAACGAGATCCGAGCAAATCCACCAAAAATAAATCCACCGGAGACACACCTCCGCACACCCACCAATGATGCTTGACGTACCATTGAAACGAGGACTAGGCAGGGAAACCTTTATGCTTAGATCATTCGCAAAATTTGTGCAGTGTATTGTAGCCGATCAAGCCAATAGTACCGCGCGTCGTTGGGTCCATACACTTCCGTGAGCTCGCTCTAATCTAATCATCGGACCACGCGCGGACAAACACGTACGGAAACGGAAGGAATGAGATAGGATGATCTGCACACATGCTTGGCAGCATATTATTCACGTGCTGCTGATGCCCACGCCACGCGGCCCCCCACCCCACCGGCGCAGCGCATGATTGATCACGGTGGTGGGGCTTGCGAGATCCGAGATCTGGGCCGTCCGTCGGTTGTCGTCCACACGTGTGTACTCCGGGGCCATGGTTTTATCTGCTTTACTAGTACTAGTACTACTAGTAAGTAAGTATAATTCCGTGGTAATATACCACTCATGCTTGAACTTGCCATGAATGTGCATTTTAATGCCTGAACTTGCAAAATACATTGAACTGGTTCCGTAACTTGGCATAGATGTGCATATACGGTTCAAATCTCGTTTCTATACGTTCACGTTGCTGACGAGTCGCGCCGTCATGGCATGGGACTCGCTGTCAGGGACAGGGTGTATGGCCTAGTTTTTTCCGAAGAACCCTCTAGTAAAAATATATTAATAATTTAAAACGGGTATGGGGTTCAAAACAGCAACCTGACGCGCGCAGGTGAGTGTGGCTAGCCAGTAGGCCGGCTCAAATTTAGCGTCATAAAAGGATTCATACACTATATATATAATAAAGCTGAACAACATAAATTTAAAAATTTATTCCAGCAATATGGCCCTGTTGATTTGAACCTGCAACCAGGGGCTGTATAGCTGACGCACATACTACTCCAACTGACAACATCGAATGGTAAAAATGATAAATTTAGGTTCATAACATAACAAGCCCCTCTCGCAAAACTAGACCATAGTGTGGCTCAGCTTTCGACGTGTCTATTTTTTTATTTCAAAATTTTATAAAAAATACATAAATTGTTATCGTGTGTTACAAACAATCGACATATATTTAAAACAAATTACATTAAAAATTTCATATAATTTCATAAAACACCAATGCAATAATTTAACAAAAATACACATAATAAAATTATGAATTAAGATTATATCTTATAATTTGAAAAAAGTTTGCATTTTAATAAAATATTAAATTAGTTTTACAAACGTTCATATATGTAAATAAATTCTCATATAATTTTAAAATTTCCACATTTTTAATAAAATATTCATGTAGTATATAAATGTGTTTATGCTTTATGTAAAAATTGTGTGTTTTCTATAAAAAATACAAGCCTAGTGCGCCCTTAGATTGTGGATCCTCATATGAATAATATTTGAATCATATAATCATGTTTATCATTCATAAATATTTTCAATTGAATGAGTATGTTTTAAAATAACATGTGAATTTTTTAAATGACATGAAGATTTTTGCATTCTTTTGAAATTATGTTTGTTAGGCAGTCATAAAGATTACTTGTACTTTTGATACAAGAGAACTCATTGATTGGAGCGGCATCCGTGTCGGGTCTATAAGCTTTGCTCGGATGTTCGAATCACATAGTTGGTACTATTTTTGTTGGTTCATTAAATTCCTTTTATTTATACTTCGCAAAAAAAAATCATTTTATTCATGTTGTTCCGCCTCGTTTATAAAGGTTGTGAATCGTCATGAAGCAGCAAATGTGAAGTGGTCTATTGGCTAGCCCAGCATACACTTGACTTGTAGGTCGCCCTTTCTAACCACCACAACGCTAGTCTTTTAGTATTTTATAATTATAGTACGAAATTAATTATAGCGCAAGGTTATGAATCATCACGAAGCAGCAAATTTGTCAGTTTCTCTATAAGAGCCTTATTGTATGAAAATTAATTCTAGAGGAGTCTCCGCAAAAGAAAAAACAAGCCACACACCCTTGTCTCCGTTGTACAGTCACTGATAGTGGGTCTCATGCCATGTTGGCGCGCCTCATCAGCGTGGCCGACGGATACAAAGGTCATTTGAACCGTATATGCACGTTCATACCAAGTTATGAAACCGGTTCAATATTTTTACAAGTTTAGGCACTAAACTGCACATCCATGTCAAGTTTAAACACCACTGATGTATTTACCTCTATAATTCCTGGTCCAGAACCCAGGAGTAGTAGTAAGCTGTGTCGCCTGCTTGATTTGACGAGCCATGCATGTGTGTGACTGACTGAAGACTATTGCTTCGGTGGGATGACTCGACTCAACTGAGCACACGGAGGTAAGGACGGGGATAACCAATTGTTTACCTCTAAAAAATGAGAAATATATAAGTACTCAATTAGCTGATCACGTAACGATGGGGACTATACTTATTATTTATTTATTTTGAAAGAAGGTGAAGAGGTAAGAGCGCGAAGGTTGTCGGAAAGGGACAGTAGGTGCATGCGGCGCCGTTGCGTTGCCGTTTTGACTCGACAGCCTGGACGCCATTCCCCGTGGGCTCCACCTGCCGCGTCCGGTGCCGTTGGTTGTTTGTTTCGCGTGGTTCTCGTCCCCCTTGCCTGGATCTGCGAGGCCAGCAACGACTTGATGAAAGCATCTCAAACAGCTGCGATAAACACCGCGTGCAAAAAACCTGTTTGCCGCGCGCGTTTCGGCTGGTTTAGCGCGGCCGCGAGCGCTGACTTCAGTAGCGCGCAAAAATACAGCGCGCGACTCGCCGTGCACGCGCGAAAATGAGTTTGAAACAATTACCAAAATGCAATGAACATGTGAAATTTGTCACAAACATTTTCCAACCAAGTTCATGCCCACAAGTTCATCCAACCAAGTTCAAAATGCAAACTATAAGTTCATGCCCACAAGACATAAATAAAAGACACATCAAACATCTTCCTCGTCTTCGTCCTCATCTTCCGAAGACGATTCTTCCGCCTCCGAAGATGAATCTTCCTCCCTATCCTCATCACGCATCGCATCACGTGAAGCTCCGACGGTGTTGGCAAGATTTTCAACGGCATCTTCATGGGAATGTGTGTGAGGAGGCACATCGAAAGATATTCCACCCATGGCCGGAGGTGCACCCATGCCTCCCATAAGAGTAGCGAAACTCATGCCTCCCATGGCGGCCATAGCGTCAGAGGGTGCTCCAACGCCATCCATGCCTCCCATGGCGGCCGAAGGTGCACCCATGCCTCCCATGGCACCCAAGCCACCCATGCCTCCCATGGCGCACAAGCCACCCATGCCTCCCATGGCGCCGCCACCCATGCCTCCCATGGCGCAGCCACCCATGCCGCCAAGTCCACCGCCACCCATGCGAATGGATGTCATTGGTTTGAGACCAATGCGAATTGTTGGACCCAACACCCATAGTTGACATATATGCATCATCATTGAGACTACAAATTTTTTTGAGAACAATGCAAATAAGCTATCTATATGTGATGGTGCATTGAAAAAACAAGAAGAAATAAAATTTAGAATTTTTTTCACCTTGGGGGCATTTCGTCGAACACATGGTGCGCGTCGGCGGCCGGCTCAACGAGTGAGCTCGCCGGTGCTTCGGTAGCCGCCGCCGTCGAACGCCCTGCAAGCTTCTTTCCCCTCGCCTTCGTGCCGCCGGAGCCGTCGGCCGCCTTGTTTTTCTTCGCCGAAGTTTTGCCCTTCTTCGGCCGCGCCGCATTGGGGAGCTTCGACGGTGCGGCGGCGGCACGGGACGGCGCTGGCGCGACGCCACCCGTCGCCGTGGTCATTCGCGGCGGCAAGAAGAGGCTGCGCGCGAGGCCGGCGCTCGGCGGAGCTCCGGCGGTGGCGACGCCAACGCTCTCCGCGCTAGGGTTTCCGGCGGCGGCGGCGGCTGCTGCTGCGGCGACGGCGGGGGGGGGGGGGGAGGGTTCTCGGTTGTACAACATGGTGAGCGGGGTGCCGATGTGCGCGTCCATGGGTGGCAAGGCGCCGGCGCCGGCGCGCGCGGGACGTAGGAGCAGGAGAGGAGAGAGTGCGGCGCTTGCGGTCGAGTGTGCCGCGCGCTGTAGCAGGCGCCCCAAATACACCGCGCGGGATGGCGTTTACGACAGCGCGCCCAACTCGTTATAGCGCGTGCGCCGTTTTTGCGAGCCCGCTGGAGCGACCCGCCGCGTTGCGCACGCGCTAAAATCGACTAATTTGCGGCGCGGTGCTAGTTTAGCGCGACTGTTGGAGATGCTCTGAGTGATGAGTTCACCCGGCCGGTGCTGATCGCAGGTGCCATCATTCCGGTGAGTGATGAGTATGTCCGTCTGCACGTATAGCCGTATACTTCCTTCGTCCCGTAAATTTTTTAGAACAAATTATGAAGTGAAATAAAAAATGTATCAAAAGGGCGAAAATCATCTTTTCTTTTTTTTAATTGTCTAACCCCAATGAGTCAAATACATGTAAAAATTAAGAAAATCGGTCTTGATTACCACGTGATGTGCCAAAAGCATTTTTTTTCTATTTTAAAGTATACTGGGAAGATAAAATATTATTTTTATGTATAAATTTTAAAGCCAAAGTACAATTTTCACCGAAGGAAACAAAGGGCTTATATTGGGATGCCCTGGCTGGCCCGGGCAATTCAGGGCATGTACAATGATGCTATCTTAGGAGTGTCACGTAGGATAGATGATGAGGTGGAGAAGAGCAAACTCATAAGAAAAGGCTTGTCTTCTCTTATAGACAAAAGGTGATCTCTTAGCACAATATGTCTCAGCATATTTTTAAGAATTGCTAGTTTTGAATATAAGACTAAAAGATAATCCATTGTAGACAATTTTTTTTATCATTTTTAAATACATGTAAGACTTAATATAAGACTATCTTATTAATCATTGTACATGTCCTCCGAGATACTAGCAGCTGAGGCATAGCCGATAGAAATCCAAAGACACCGGACCGGAAACCCCGCAGAAAAGAGAAAAGAATTCGACGGACGGAGAGTGGTGACGTGGCACAAAAGGGCGGAATCATTTCAGTGAGGTGCCGCAGCCAGGCTGTCCGCGACTTTGCGCCTCCTCTCCAACCGACAACGACTTGCCTCTACGCGCCTCCACCATGAGAAGTGTCCGCGCATCCAATCCATCCAGAATACCCAACGGCACAACCAAACAAACAACCCAACCGTCTGCCTCTGCATGCTCCGTCTTGCGTAGCTCGTGCTTTTGGAGGTAGAGGCAAAATCGAATCCGACTCATATTGTAGCCCTGACGCGTCTTCCTGGACTTGAGAGCATGTACAGCGACTTGGCAAATGCGGTCCTCAAAACACCCGCGGACACGCCCCCATACTACTCATGCAACATGACGTACTATTATGGGCAGTGATACGCACCGCGCCCATACGATTCGTTTAAGTTAGAGACACATGATCTGCATGTATAGCCTTCCCAATCGCTAACTGCTTCATTAGAGAGTTGTTAAAAAAAACTGCTTCATTAGAGAAACAAAGGAAAAGTCATAGCGCCCCATCGCGTGTAGCCAAAAAGTCCTTAAGGCACCCAGCTCGCCGGCGTCTTCGCCGCTTTCCTCAACACCGCCGCCCTCGTCGCATGCTCGCCCTCGTAGCACCCGTCCTCGCCGGTTCCAACAGTATGTCGTCGCTCCTCGTAGCAAAAGCGTGCCACCCGACGTCTCTATTGTTGCAGCACCTAGCCGCTGCCGCCACCATCGTAGCACGTCCATCGAAGCACCACCATACCTCGGTTTGAAGCTTTTCCTCACGCCCGTTTAAGCTTTTATCCACCCGTCGTTGAAGCTTTTATCCATGCACGTTGAAGCTTTTTTTTCGTCAACGCTCGCTGCACGGGCTTGCACGAACGACGGTCACCAGTCAACGCCATGTAGCAAAAAACCTCGCCGGTCGTAGCCAAAAACAACGATGGTTGCAGCAAAAAGAAGGCATCGCCACCGTCGACCAAACACATCGTGCATGCATGTAACAAAAAAGTCACCGGTGGCAGCAAAAACAAGCTACGGTTGTAGCAAAAAACGTTGTTGTTCCAGCAGAACAAACTCCGGTGGTAGCATTTTTGGGTGCTGGTTCCAGCAAATTCCCCCGTCGGTTCCAGCAAACTTGGTTGCCGGTTGCAACATCCCGTTAGCCCGTCGCAGCTCCAGGTTGTGGCTTGCGCCATCGCAGGACGCGGTCGCTCCTATGCGGCGGCGCACCGGCGTCTTCCTGTTGAAGTTTTTGTCGTCGTTGGTTGTAGCTTTTGGGTCGCCGGTTGCAACATCAGTGAAGAAGCTTATTTGGATTTCGTTGGGGAAAGAAGATGCTTGCAACGGTGTGGTAGGAGATGCTCACGAAAGTAGCAGCGGTCGCGCCGCTGATGCCGGCGAGCTTATACTGCGGGAGACGGGATGGGATCAGATGGAGACGAAAGGAAGAAGAAGCAAAGAAAACGGAAGAAAAAAAAGTGAAAAAGAAAAGAAAAAATGTTTGGTTCCACTGAGCGCGTGCGCGCCAGCGTGTCTCGCGTGACCGGCCGAGCGCTTCGACCGGCGCTCCGGCCCCAACATTATCCTACTACTATATGCTTTGAAATAACGGACAAAGAAATCGACATGAAACGGAGAACAAAATGCACATAAACCCACCACATCATCCAAAAGATCACCACATTTCATCGTTGGACAAGTTCTTAACTTAAACAACTGAAAAAATGATAATTTAAATGGAGGAGGAGCGGGATCACCACTTCCAAGTCGGGTCTTTACCCTTTTGGTCACCGGCGCAGGTGTAGACGTCCGTGACTGGTGGTGGATCTTGGTCGTCGGAGGAGGAGGTGGAGCCGTGGTCGTCGCCGTCGTCGGACGAGGAGTCGGAGAGGGCGACGAGTCCCTTCATCCGTCGGACGGCTCTCTCCTGCTGCCGCTTCAGCTTGGCCACCCGAGCTGCCTCGCACTCTGACTACTCAATGGCAAGCAGGAGCGCCTTCGCATTCTTCCGCCGTAGGTGGTTAGTGTCCACCCCAGCCGTCGTCAGCGACCGATGGTTATGTTGGGTTTCACCAAGATCCATCTATGAGTTCATCTAAGCAACGAGTGATAGGAGAGAGATTGCATCTACATACCACTTGTAGATCGCGTGCGGAAGCGTTCAAGAGAACGGGGATGATGCAGTCGTACTCGCCGTGATCCAAATCACCGATGACCAAGTGCCGAACGGACAACACCTCCGCGTTCAATACACGTACGGAGCGGATGACGTCTCCTCCTTCTTGATCCAGCAAGGGGAAGGAGAGGTTGAGGAAGAAGGCTCCAGCAGCAGCACGACGGCGTGGTGATGGTGGAGAGGCAGTACTCCGACAGGGCTTTGCCAAGCACTTAGCGGAGGAGGAGAGGTGTTGGGGAGGGGAGGGGCTGCGCCTTTGATGTGGTGTGCAGCCCTCCCCTCACCCATCTATTTATAGGGGAAGGGGGAAGGGGGCCGGGCCCCTCTAGATGAGATCTAGAGGGGGGGCGGGGGCCAAGGGAGGGGGCTTGCCCCCCAAGCAAGGGGGCGCCCCCACTAGGGTTTCCCCCCCAACCCTAGGCGCATGGGCCCAAGGGGGGGCAGCCCTCCAGGGGCTGGTTCGCTGCCCCTTACAGCCCATGAGGCCCTCCGAGAGGGGTGGCCCCTCCTGGTGGACCCCCGGAACCCCTCCGGTGGCCCCGGTACAATATCGATATGCCCCCGAAACTTTCCGGTGACCGTATGACAACTTCCCATATATAAATCTTTACCTCCGGACCATTCCGGAACTCCTCGTGACGTCCGGGATCTCATCCGGGACTTCGAACAACATTCGGTAATCACATACAAGTCTTCCTAATAACCCTAGCGTCACCGAACCTTAAGTGTGTAGACCCTACGGGTTCGGGAGACATGCAGACATGACCGAGACGGCTCTCCGGTCAATAACAAACAGCGGGATCTGGATACCCATGTTGGCTCCCACATGCTCCTCGATGATCTCATCGGATGAACCACGATGTCGAGGATTCAATCAACCCCGCATACAATTCCCTTTGTCAAACGGTACGATACTTGCCCGAGACTCGATCATCGGTATCCCAATACCTCGTTCAGTCTCGTTACCGGCAAGTCACTTTTACTCGTACCGTAATGCATGATCCCGTGACCAGACACTTGGTCACTTTGAGCTCATTATGATGATGCACTACCGAGTGGGCCCAGTGATACCTCTCAAAACGAACTACACGATCTTGTGCTATGCTTAGGATTGGGTCTTGTCCATCACATCATTCTCCTAATGATGTGATCCCATTGTCAACGACATCTAATATCCATAGTCAGGAAACCATGACTATCCGTTGACCAACGAGCTAGTCAACTAGAGGCTTTCTAGGGACGTATTGTGGTCTATGTATTCACACGTGTATTACGATTTCCGGATAATACAATTATAGCATGAATAAAATACAATTATCATGAACAAGGAAATATAATAATAATCCTTTTATTATTGCCTCTAGGGCATATTTCCAACAGTCTCCCACTTGCACTAGAGTCAATATTCTAGTTACATTGTGATGAATCGAACACCCATAGAGTTCTGGTGTTGATCATGTTTTGCTCGCGGAAGAGGTTTAGTCAACGGATCTGCGACATTCAGATCCGTATGTACTTTGCAAATATCTATGTCTCCATCTTGAACATTTTCACGGATGGAGTTGAAACGACGCTTGATGTGCCTGGTCTTCTTGTGAAACCTAGGCTCCTTGGCAAGGGCAATAGCTCCAGTGTTGTCACAGAAGAGTTTGATCGGCCCCGACGCATTGGGTATGACTCCTAGGTCGGTGATGAACTCCTTCACCCAGATTGCTTCATGCGCTGCCTCCGAGGCTGCCATGTACTCCGCTTCACATGTAGATCCCGCCACGACGCTCTGCTTGCAGCTGCACCAGCTTACTGCCCCACCATTCAACATATACACGTATCCGGTTTGTGACTTAGAGTCATCCAGATCTGTGTCGAAGCTAGCGTCGACGTAACCCTTTACGACGAGCTCTTCGTCACCTCCATAAACGAGAAACATGTCCTTTGTCCTTTTCAGGTACTTCAGGATATTCTTGACCGCTGTCCAGTGTTCCTTGCCGGGATTACTTTGGTACCTTCCTACCAAACTTACGGCAAGGTTTACATCAGGTCTGGTACACAACATGGCATACATAATAGATCCTATGGCTGAGGCATAGGGGATGACGCTCATCTCTTCTTTATCTTTTGCCGTGGTCGGGCATTGAGCCGAGCTCAATCTCACACCTTGCAATACATGCAAGAACCTTTTCTTGGACTGATCCATTTTGAACTTCTTCAAAATCTTATCAAGGTATGTGCTTTGTGAAAGACCTATGAGGCGTCTCGATCTATCCCTATAGATCTTGATGCCTAATATGTACGCAGCTTCTCCAAGGTCCTTCATTGAAAAACACTTATTCAAGTAGGCCTTAATGCTGTCCAAGAATTCTATATCATTTCCCATCAAAAGTATGTCATCTACATATAATATGAGAAATGCTACAGAGCTCCCACTCACTTTCTTGTAAACGCAGGCTTCTCCATAAGTCTGCATAAACCCAAACGCTTTGATCATCTCATCAAAGCGAATGTTCCAACTCCGAGATGCTTGCACCAGCCCATAAATGGATCGCTGGAGCTTGCATACTTTGTTAGTATTCTTAGGATCGACAAAACCTTTTGGCTGCATCATATAAAGCTCTTCCTTAAGATAACCGTTAAGGAATGCCGTTTTGACGTCCATCTGCCATATCTCATAATCATAGTATGCGGCAATTGCTAACATGATTCGGACGGACTTAAGCTTCGCTACGGGAGAGAAAGTCTCATCGTAGTCAATCCCTTGAACTTGCCGATAACCCTTAGCGACAAGTCGAGCTTTATAGATGGTGACATTACCATCCGCATCCGTCTTCTTCTTAAAGATCCATTTGTTTTCTATCGCTCGCCGATCATTGGGCAAGTCAGTCAAAGTCCATACTTTGTTTTCATACATGGATTCTATCTCGGATTTCATGGCTTCTAGCCATTTGTTGGAATCTGGGCCCGCCATTGCTTCTTCATAGTTCGAAGGTTCACCGTTGTCTAACAACATGATTTCCAGGACAGGGTTGCCATACCACTCTGGTGTAGAACGTGTCCTTGTGGACCTATGAAGTTCAGTAGCAACTTGATCCAAAGTACCTTGATCATCATCATTTATTTCCTCTCCAGTCGGTGTAGGCACCACAGGAACATTTTCCTGAGCTGCACTACTTTCCAATTCAAGAGGTAGTACTTCATCGAGTTCTACTTTCCTCCCACTTACTCCTTTCGAGAGAAACTCCTTTTCCAGAAAGGATCCGTTCTTGGCAACAAAGATCTTGCCTTCGGATCTAAGGTAGAAGGTATACCCAATGGTTTCCTTAGGGTATCCTATGAAGACGCATTTTTCCGACTTGGGTTCGAGCTTTTCAGGTTGAAGTTTCTTGACATAAGCATCGCATCCCCAAACTTTTAGAAACGACTGCTTAGGTTTCTTCCCAAACCATAATTCATACGGTGTCATCTCAACGGATTTAGACGGTGCCCTATTTAAAGTGAATGTAGCTGTCTCTAGAGCGTATCCCCAAAATGATAGCGGTAGATCGGTAAGAGACATCATAGATCACACCATATCCAATAGAATGCGATTACGACGTTCGGACACACTGTTACGCTGAGGTGTTCCAGGTGGCGTGAGTTGTGAAACGATTCCACATTTTCTTAAGTGCGTACCAAATTCGTGACTTAAATATTCTCCTCCACGATCCGATTGTAAGAATTTTATCTTTGGGTCACGTTGATTCTCTACTTCATTCTGAAACTCCTTGAACTTTTCAAAGGTCTCAGACTTGTGTTTCATCAAGTAGACATACCCATATCTACTCAAGTCATCAGTGAGAGTGAGAACATAACGATATCCTCCGCGAGCCTCAACGCTCATTGGACCACATACATCAGTATGTATGATTTCCAATAAGTTGGTTGCTCGCTCCATTGTTCCGGAGAACGGAGTCCTGGTCATTTTGCCCATGAGGCATGGTTCGCATGTGTCAAATGATTCATAATCGAGAGACTCTAAAAGTCCATCAGCATGGAGCTTCTTCATGCGCTTGACACCAATGTGACCAAGGCGGCAGTGCCACAAGTATGTGGGACTATCGTTATCAACTTTACATCTTTTGGTATTCACACTATGAATGTGTGTAACATTACGTTCGAGATTCATTAAGAATAAACCATTGACCATCGGGGCATGACCATAAAACATATCTCTCATATAAATAGAACAACAATTATTCTCGGATTTAAATGAGTAGCCATCTCGCATCAAACGAGATCCAGATACAATGTTCATGCTCAAACTTGGCACTAAATAACAATTATTGAGATTTAAAACTAATCCCATAGGTAAATGTAGAGGTAGCGTGCCGACGGCGATCACATCGACCTTGGAACCATTCCCGACGCGCATCGTCACCTCGTCCTTCGCCAGTCTCCGCTTATTTCGCAGCTCCTGCTGTGAGTTACAAATATGAGAAACGGCACCGGTATCAAATACCCAGGAGTTACTACGAGTACTGGTAAGGTACACATCAATTACATGTATATCAAATATACCTTTAGTGTTGCCGGCCTTCTTGTCCGCTAAGTATTTGGGGCAGTTCCGCTTCAAGGTGACCCTTCCCTTTGCAATAAAAGCACTCAGTCTCAGGCTTGGGTCCATTCTTTGACTTCTTCCCGGCAACTGGCTTACCGGGCGCGACAACATCTTTGCCGTCCTTCTTGAAGTTCTTCTTACCCTTGCCCTTCTTGAACTTAGTGGTCTTATTGACCATCAACACTTGATGTTCTTTCTTGATTTCAACCTCTGCTGACTTCAGCATTGAAAATACTTCAGGAATGGTCTTCACCATCCCCTGCATATTGTAGTTCAACACAAAGCTCTTGTAGCTCGGTGGGAGCGACTGAAGGATTCTGTCAATGACCACCTCGTCCGGGAGGTTGATTCCAGCTGGGACAGGTGGTTGTGCAACCCAGACATTTTGAGTATGTGCTCACTGACAGAACTGTTTTCCTCCATCTTACAACTATAGAACTTGTCGGAGACTTCATATCTCTCGACCCGGGCATGAGCTTGAAAAACCATTTTCAGCTCCTCGAACATCTCATATGCTTCGTGTCGCTCAAAACGCTTTTGGATCCCTGGTTCTAAGCTGTAAAGTATGCCGCACTGAACGAGGGAGTAATCATCAGCACGTGACTGCCAAGTGTTCATAACGTCTTGGTTCTCTGGGATTGGTGCTTCACCTAGCGATGCTTCTAGGACATAATCTTACTTGTCTGATATGAGGATGATCCTCAGGTTCCGGACCCAGTCTGAATAGTTGCTGCCATCATCTTTCAGCTTGGTTTTCTCTAGGAACGTGTTGAAGTTCATGTTGACATGAGCGTTGGCCAATTGATCTACAAGACATATTTTTTGCAAAGACTTTAGACTAAGTTCATGATAATTAAGTTCATTTAATCAAATTATTTAATGAACTCCCACTCAGATTGACATCCCTCTAGTCATCTAAGTGTTACACGATCCGAGTCGACTAGGTCGTGTCTGATCATCACGTGAGACGGACTAGTCATCATCGGTGAACATCTCCATGTTGATCGTATCTTCCATACGACTCATGTTCGACCTTTCGGTCTCTGTGTTCCGAGGCCATGTCTGTACATGCTAGGCTCGTCAAGTTAACCCTAAGTGTTTTGTGCATGTGTAAAACTATCTTACACCCGTTGTATGTGAACGTAAGGATCTATCACACCCGATCATCACATGGTGCTTCGAAACGACAAACTTTAGCAACGGTGCACAGTTAGGGGGAACACTTTCTTGAAATTATTATAAGGGATCATCTTATTTACTACCGCCATTCTAAGTAAACAAGATGCATAAAACATAATAAACATCACATGCAATTATATAAAGTAGTGACATGATATGGCCAATATCATATAGCTCCTTCGATCTCCATCTTCGGGGCTCCATGATCATCTTCGTCACCGGCATGACACCATGATCTCCATCATCATGATCTCCATCATCGTGCCTCCATGAAGTTGCTCGCCAACTATTACTTCTACTACTATAGCTAACGGTTTAGCAATAAAGTAAAGTAATTACATGGCGTTAAATCATTGACATGCAAGTCATACAATAATTAAGACAACTCCTATGGCTCCTGCCGGTTGTCATACTCATTGACATGCAAGTCGTGATTCCTATTACATGAACATGATCTCATACATCACAATATCATTCATCATTCATCACAACTTCTGGCCATATCACATCACATGACAATTGCTGCAAAAATAAGTTAGACGTCCTCTAATTGTTGTTGCATCTTTTACGTGGCTGCAATTGGGTTCTAGCAAGAACGCTTTCTTACCTACGAATAACCACAACGTGATTTTGTCAACTTCTATTTACCCTTCATAAGGACCCTTTTCGTCGAATCTGCTCCAACTAAAGTGGGAGAGACAGACACCCGCTAGCCACCTTATGCAACTAGTGCATGTCAGTCGGTGGAACCTGTCTCACGTAAGCGTACGTGTAAGGTCGGTCCGGGCCGCTTCATCCCACAATACCGCTGAAGCAAAATAAGACTAGTAGCGGCAAGCAAGTTGACAAGATCTACGCCCACAACAAAATTGTGTTCTACTCGTGCAATAGAGAACTACGCATAGATCTAGCTCATGATGCCACTGTTGGGGAACGTTGCAGAAAATAAAAAATTTCCTACGGTTTCACCAAGATCCATCTATGAGTTCATCTAAGCAACGAGTGATAGGAGAGAGATTGCATCTACATACCACTTGTAGATCGTGTGCGGAAGCGTTCAAGAGAACGGGGATGATGGAGTCGTACTCGCCGTGATCCAAATCACCGATGACCAAGTGCCGAACGGACAGCACCTCCGCGTTCAACACACGTACGGAGCGGATGACGTCTCCTCCTTCTTGATCCAGCAAGGGGGAAGGAGAGGTTGAGGAAGAAGGCTCCAGCAGCAGCACTACGGCGTGGTGATGGTGGAGAGGCAGTACTCCGACAGGGCTTCGCCAAGCACTTAGCGGAGGAGGAGAGGTGTTGGGGAGGGGAGGGGCGGCGCCTTTGATGTGGTGTGCAGCCCTCCCCTCGCCCCTCTATTTATAGGGGAAGGGGGAAGGGGGCTGGCCCCCTCTAGATGAGATCTAGAGGGGGGGGGGGGCGGCGGCCAAGGGAGGGGGCTTGCCCCCCAAGCAAGGGGGGCGCCCCCACTAGGGTTTCCCCCCCAACCCTAGGCGCATGGGCCCAAGGGGGGGCGCCCAGCCATCCAGGGGCTGGTTTCCTGCCCCCTACGGCCCATGAGGCCCTTCGAGAGGGGTGGCCTCTCCCGGTGGACCCCCGGAACCCCTCCGGTGGCCCCGATACAATACCGATATGCCCCCGAAACTTTCCGGTGACCGTATGACAACTTCCCATATATAAATCTTTACCTCCGGACCATTCCGGAACTCCTCGTGACGTCCGGGATCTCATCCGGGACTCCGAACAACATTTAGTAATCACATACAAGTCTTCCTAATAACCCTAGCGTCACTGAACCTTAAGTGTGTAGACCCTACGGGTTCGGGAGACATGCAGACATGACCGAGACGGCTCTCCGGTCAATAACCAACAGCGGGATCTGGATACCCATGTTGTCTCCCACATGCTCCTCGATGATCTCATCGGATGAACCACGATGTCGAGGATTCAATCAACCCCGCATACAATTCCCTTTGTCAAACGGTATGTTACTTGCCCGAGACTCGATCGTCGGTATCCCAATACCTCGTTCAGTCTCGTTACCGGCAAGTCACTTTTACTCATATCGTAATGCATGATCCCGTGACCAGACACTTGGTCACTTTGAGCTCATTATGATGATGCACTACCGAGTGGGCCCAGTGATACCTCTCCGTAATACGGAGTGACAAATCCAAGTCTCGATCCGTGTCAACCCAACAGGCACTTTCGGAGATACCTGTAGTGCACCTTTATAGTCACCCAGTTACGTTGTGACGTTTGGTACACCCAAAGCACTTCTACGGTATCCGGGAGTTACACGATCTCATGGTCTAAGGAAGAGATACTTGACATTGGAAAAGCTCTAGCAAAACAAACTACACGATCTTGTGCTATGCTTAGGATTGGGTCTTGTCCATCACATCATTCTCCTAATGATGTGATCCTGTTGTCAACGACATCTAATGTCCATAGTCAGGAAACCATGACTATCCGTTGACCAACGAGCTAGTCAACTAGAGGCTTTCTAGGGACGTATTGTGGTCTATGTATTCACACGTGTATTACAATTTCCGGATAATACAATTATAGCATGAATAAAAGACAATTATCATGAACAAGGAAATATAATAATAATCCTTTTATTATTGCCTCTAGGGCATATTTCCAACAGGTTATGCAAGAGACTAAAGGAAATATGCCCTAGAGGCAATAATAAAGTTGTTATTTTATATTTCCTTATTCATGATAAAGGTTTATTATTCATGCTAGAATTTTGTTGATCGAAAACTTAAATACATGTGTGAATACATAAACAAATATCTATCCCTAGTAAGCATCTACTAGACTAGCTCGCTGATCAAAGATGGTTAAGGTTTCCTAACCATGGGCATGAGTTGTCATTTGATAACGGGATCACATCATTAGGAGAATGATGTGATGTACAAGACCCATCCGTTAGCTTAATACAATGATCATTTAGTTTTATTGCTATTGGTTTCTTCATGTCAAATACATATTCTTTCTACTATGAGATTATGCAACTCCTGGATAACAGAGGAATATCTTGTGTGCTATCTAACGTCACAACATAACTAGGTGATCATAAAGATGCTCTACTGGTATCTCCGAAGGTGTTTGTCGAGTTGGCATAGATCGAGATTAGGATTTGTCACTCCGAGTATCAGAGAGGTATCTCTGGGCCCTCTCGGTAATACACATCATAAGCTTGCAAGCAAACGACTAAGGAGTTAGTCACGAGGTGATGTATTACGGAACGAGTAAAGAGACTTGCCGGCAACGAGATTGAACTAGGTATCGAGATACCGACGATTGAATCTCGGGCAAGTAACATACCGATGGACAAAGGGAATGACGTATATTGTCATAACGATTCAACCGATAAAGATCTTTGAAGAATATGTAGGAGCCAATATGGGCATCCAGGTTCTGTTATTAGTTATTGACCGGAGAGATGTCTCGGTCATGTCTACATAGTTCTCGAACCCGTAGGGTCCGCACGCTTAACGTTCGTTGACGATATAGTGTTACATGAGTTATGTGATTTGGTGACCGAATGTTGTTCGGAGTCCTGGATAAGATCACGGACATGACGAGGAGTCTCGAAATGGTCGAGAGGTAAAGAATGATATATAGTACGATGGTATTCGGACACGAAGTGTTTCGGAGGGTACCGGGTACTTATCGGGTTACCGAAAAGTAGTTTCGGGCACCCCCGACAAAGATACGGGCCTTATGGGCCAAGAGAGAGAACACACCAGCCCACAAGGGGCTAGTGCGCCCCTATAGAGGTCGGCCCTATGAGGAGAAGGAAAGAGGGGAGGGAAAGTAAAGTGTGGAGTAGGACTCTCCCTTTCTTCCCTCTCTCCCCCTCTTTCCTCCCCCCTTCTTCATACTGAAAGGGCTAGCTATCGACTAGAGGGGGGGTGAATAGGCGATTTTTATGAAAGTCTTAAAAACATGGAAGTTTCGAAGACACACAATAGAAACAACACTATTCGAATGCAACGGAAGGTAGACTACACTAGACAAGCCATAGTCAAGTATTCAATGAAGTGAAAGCACAAAGACTAATGGCAGCTAGGTAGTAAAGATCAGGATGGAAGATAGTATGAAGCCAATCAGATCAGGTAGTCACAAAGTGAAGTCAAACAGATAATGCAAGTAGACAATGACTTCAAGAAGACAAACTGTAAGTAGAGAGAAGTGAGAGATAGAACCAGTAGCTTCAGGAGGACAGGGATTTGTTCGACCAGTTCCAGTTGCTGTGACAACTGTACGTCTGGTTAGGGAGGCTGAGATTCAACTCAGAAGACCGCGTCTTCACCTTATTCCCCTTGAGCTAAGGACACTTAGTCCCCGCCCAATCACTCTGGTAAGTCTTCAAGGTAGACTTCCGAACTTTCACAGACTTCGTTCACCGGCAATCCACAATGACTCTTGGATGCTCAGAACGTGACGCCTAACCAGCTGGAAGATTCACAGTCCTCAAGTGTAACAAGTCTTCAGATCACGCGGACAGAAATACTTCAGTGATGCCAAACACTCTTTGGGCTTTGGGTGGTTTGGGCTTTGTCCTCGCAAGGATTCTCTCTCAAAGGCTTCAGAGGTGGGTTGCTCTCAAAACGACAAAAGTCGTGTACTAACTCTAAACAGCCACCAATTTATGGTGTAGGGGGTGGGCTATTTATAGCCACTAGGCAACCCGACCTGATTTGTCCGAAATGACCCTGGGTCACTAAGGAACTTACACGTGTTGCAACGGTCAGATTTCAAACACACGCGATAGCTTGACTTGGGCTACAAGTAAAGCTGACTTATCCGACTCTGGATAAGATTTGCACTCATTGTCTTCGCTCGAAGACATAGGATTTGGTTGAGCATCAGTTTAGTCACTTTGACTTTGTTCACTTGGACCCCACTTCACAGTGTGGTGGTTCCTATGACTCAATAAAGAAGAAAAGGAAACAACAAAACAACTAAGTCTTCGCGCTCCATAGTCTTCACTCAATGTCTTCTCGTGTCATAGTCTTCAACATGAATGGCTTCACAGACCACCATTGTCTTCAATGTCTTCACACATTTTTAGGGGCCATCTCCGGTAGGTAAACCGAATCAATGAGGGACTACTACCTATGTTATCCTACAATTCTCACAAACACATTAGTCCCTCAACCAGGTTTGTCGTCAATACTCCAAAACCAACTAGGGGTGGCACTAGATGCACTTACAATCTCCCCCTTTTTGGTGATTGATGAAAAACTGGTTGAAGTTTTCAACGGGGATAAAAGTATGTGAAACTGTAAAGGATTAAGATATTGTCTTCATAGATGGCAAAAGGGATCCCCCTGAAGATGTGCATATAAATGTTTTGCGTTGGAATGAAAATGCACATGGCAGGGCGTACTTGTGGAGATCCTCTTCAACATATGAAGACAATACATCATGCATGAACAGATATACAGGAATAATGACATGCATAATGAAAAATAGACGTCTGCCAATGACTTCATGCGGGATTTATTATCGCACATGCGGAATTTATCCTCGCATTACACAGAATAGCAGAAAAAGTAGCAGACGACCATCAGTTCAAGTGTTACAACTCAAAGAACCAAATGTATCAAAGGCAAGAGTTGTAAGCACTAGGCAAAAGTATATCAACCACCCATATGACCCGCTTGAAGACTATCAACATATGCTTCTCACCCTTTTGTCAGTAAGTGTTGGGGAACGTTGCAGAAAATAAAAAAAATTCTACGCTTTCACCAAGATCAATCTATGAGTTCATCTAGCAACAAGAGAGAGGAGTGCATTTACATACCCTTGTAGATCGCGAGCGGAATCGTTCAAGAGAACGGGGTTGAGGGAGTCGTACTCGTCGTGATCCAAATCACCGAAGATCGTAGCGCCGAACGGACGGCACCTCCGCGTTCAACACACGTACGGTTGAGGAAGACGTCTCCTCCTTCTTGATCCAGCAAGGGGGAAGGAGAGGTTGATGAAGATCCAGCAGCACGACGGCGTGGTGGTGGATGCAGCAGTGATCTCGGCAGGGCTTCGCCAAGCTTCTGCGAGAAGGAGAGGTGTAGCAAGGGGAGAGGGAGGCGCCAAGAGCATGGGTGTGGCTGCCCTCCCTCCCCCTTCTTTATATAGCCCCCCTAGGGGGGCGCCGGCCCTAGGAGATGGGATCTCCAAGGGGGGGGGGCGGCCAGGGGGTTGGCTTGCCCCCCAAGGCAAGTGGAGGCGCCCCCCATCCCTAGGGTTTCCAACCCTAGGCGCAGGGGGGCCAAGGGGGGGCGCACCAGCCCACCAGGGGCTGGTTCCCTTCCCACTTCAGCCCATGGGGCCCTCCGGGATAGGTGGCCCCACCCAGTGGACCCCTGGGACCCTTCCGGTGGTCCCGGTACAATACCGGTAACCCCCGAAACTTTCCCGATGGCCGAAACTTCACTTCCTATATATAATTCTTTACCTCCGGACCATTCCGGAACTCCTCATGACGTCCGGGATCTCATTCGGGACTCTGAACAACTTACGGTTTACTGCATACTCATATCTCTACAACCCTAGCGTCACCGAACCTTAAGTGTGTAGACCCTACGGGGTCGGGAGACATGCAGACATGACCGAGACGCCTCTCCGGTCAATAACCAACAGCAGGATCTGGATACCCATGTTGGCTCCCACATGCTCCTCGATGATCTCATCGGATGAACCACGATGTCGAGGACTCAAGCAATCTCGTATACAATTCCCTTTGTCAATCGGTACGTTACATGCCCGAGATTCGATCATCGGTATCCCAATACCTCGTTTAATCTCGTTACCGGCAAGTCACTTTACTCGTACCGTAATGCATGATCCCGTGACCAGACACTTGGTCACATTGAGCTCATTATGATGATGCATTACCGAGTGGGCCCAGAGATACCTCTCCGTCATACGGAGTGACAAATCCCAGTCTCGAATCGCGCCAACCCAACAGACACTTTCAGAGATACCCGTAGTGTACCTTTATAGTCACCCAGTTACGTTGTGACGTTTGGCACACCCAAAGCACTCCTACGGTATCCGGGAGTTGCACAATCTCATGGTCTAAGGAAATGATACTTGACATTTGGAAAAGCTCTAGCTAAACGAACTACACGATCTTTGAGCTATGCTTAGGATTGGGTCTTGTGCATCACATCATTCTCCTAATGATGTGATCCCGTTATCAATGACATCCAATGCCCATAGTCAGGAAACCATGACTATCTGTTAATCAACGAGCTAGTCAACTAGAGGCTTACTAGGGACACGTTGTGGTCTATGTATTCACACGTGTATTACGATTTCCGGATAACACAATTATAGCATGAATAATAGACTATTACCATGAACAAAGAAATATAATAATAACCATTTTATTATTGCCTCTAGGGCATATTTCCAACAGTCTCCCACTTGCACTAGAGTCAATCATCTAGTTACATTGTGATGAATCGAACACCCATGGAATTTTGGTGTTGATCATGTTTTTCCCTAGGGAGAAGTTTAGTCAACGGATCTGCTACATTCAGGTCCGTGTGTACTTTACAAATATCTATGTCTCCATCTTGAACATTTTCACGAATGGAGTTGAAGCGACGCTTGATGTGCCTGGTCTTCTTGTGAAACCTAGGCTCCTTGGCAAGTGCAATAGCTCCAGTGTTGTCATAGAAGAGTTTGATCGGCCCCGATGCATTGGGTATGACTCCTAGGTTGGTGATGAACTCCTTCACCCAGATTGCTTCATGCGCTGCCTCCGAGGCTGCCATGTACTCTGCTTCACATGTAGATCCCGCCACGATGCTTTGCTTGCAGCTGCACTAGCTTACTGCCCCACCATTCAAAATATACACGTATCTGGTTTGTGACTTAGAGTCATCCAGATCTGTGTCAAAGCTAGCGTCGACGTAACCCTTTACGACGAGCTCTTCGTCACCTCCATAAACAAGAAGCATATCCTTAGTCCTTTTCAGGTACTTTAGGATGTTCTTGACCGCTGTCCAGTGTTCCATGCCGGGATTACTTTGGTACCTTCCTACCAAACTTACGGCAAGGTTTACATTAGGTCTGGTACACAGCATGGCATACATAATATACCCTATAGCTGAGGCATAGGGGATGACACTCATCTTTTCTCTATCTTCTACCATGGTCGGGCATTGAGCTGAGCTCAATTTCAGACCTTGTAACACAGGCAAGAACCCCTTCTTAGACTGATCCATATTGAACTTCTTCAATATCTTATCAAGGTATGTGTTTTGTGAAAGACCTATGAGGCATCTCGATCTATCCCTATAGATCTTGATGCCTAGTATGTAAGCAGCTTCTCCAAGGTCCTTCATTGAAAAACACTTATTCAAGTAGGCCTTAATGCTGTCCAAGAGTTCTATATCATTTCGCATCAAAAGTATGTCATCTACATATAATATGAGAAATGCTACAGCGCTCCCACTCACTTTCTTGTAAACGCAGGCTTCTCCATAAGTCTGCATAAACCCAAACGCTTTGATCATCTCATCAAAGCGAATGTTCCAACTCCGAGATGCTTGCACCAGCCCATAAATGGATCGCTGGAGCTTGCATACCTTGTTAGCATTCTCAGGGTCGACAAAACCTTCCGGCTGCATCATATACAGTTCTTCCTTAAGATGACCGTTATGGAATGCCGTTTTGACGTCCATTTGCCATATCTCATAATCATAGTATGCGGGAATTGCTAACATGATTCAGAGAGACTTTAGCTTCGCTACGGGAGAGAATGTCTCATCGTAGTCAACCCCTTGAACTTGCTGATAACCCTTAGCGACAAGTCGAGCTTTATAGATGATAACATTACCATCCGTGTCCGTCTTCTTCTTAAAGATCCATTTGTTTTCTATCGCTCGCCGATCATCGGGCAAGTCTGTCAAAGTCCATACTTCATTTTCATACATGGATCCTATCTCGGATTGCATGGCTTCAAGCCATTTGTTGGAATCTGGGCCCGCCATCGCTTCTTCATAGTTCTAAGGTTCACCGTTGTCTAACAACATGATTTCCAGGACAGGGTTGCCATACCACTCTAGTGTGGAACGTGTCCTCGTGGACCTACGAAGTTCAGTAGTAACTTGATCCGAAGTACCTTGATCATCATCATTAACGTCCTCTTCAGTTGGTGCTGGCACCACAGGAACATCTTCCTGAGCTGCGCTACTCACCGGTTCAAGAGGTAGTACTTCATCAAGTTCCACTTTCCTCCCACTTACTTCTCTCGAGAGAAACTCTTTCTCCAGAAAGGACCCGTTCTTGGCAACAAAGATCTTGCCTTCGGCCCTGAGGTAGAAGGTATACCCAATGGTTTCCTTAGGGTATCCTATGAAGACGCATTTTTCCGACTTGGGTTCGAGCTTTTCAGGTTCAAGTTTCTTGACATAAGCATCGCATCCCCAAACTTTTAGAAATGACAGCTTAGATTTCTTCCCAAACCATAATTCATACGGTGTCGTCTCAACGGATTTAGACGGTGCCCTATTTAAAGTGAATGTAGCTGTCTCTAGAGCGTATCCCCAAAATGATAGCGGTAAATCGGTAAGAGACATCATAGATCGCACCATATCCAATAGAGTGCGATTACGACGTTCGGACACACCGTTACGCTGAGGTGTTCTAGGCGGCGTGAGTTGTGAAATGATTCCACATTTTCTTAAGTGCGTACCAAATTCGTGACTTAAATATTCTCCTCCACGATCTGATCGTAGGAATTTTATCTTTCGGTCACGTTGATTCTCTACCTCATTCTGAAATTCCTTTGAACTTTTCAAAGGTCTCAGACTTGTGTTTCATCAAGTAGACATACCCATATCTACTCAAGTCGTCAGTGAGAGTGAGAACATAACGATATCCTCCGCGAGCCTCAACGCTCATTGGACCGCACACATCAGTATGTATGATTTCCAATAAGTTGGTTGCTCGCTCCATTGTTCCGGAGAACGGAGTCTTGGTCATTTTGCCCATGAGGCATGGTTCGCATGTGTCAAATGATTCATAATCGAGAGACTCTAAAAGTCCATCAGCATGGAGCTTCTTCATGCGCTTGACACCAATGTGACCAAGGCGGCAGTGCCACAAGTATGTGGGACTATCGTTATCAACTTTACATCTTTTGGTATTCACACTATGAATATGTGTAACATCATGTTCGAGATTCATTAATAATAAACCATTGACCACCGGGCATGACCATAAGACATATCTCTCATATAAATAGAACAACCATTATTCTCGGATTTAAATGAGTAGCCATCTCGTATTAAACGAGATCCAGATACAATGTTCATGCTCAAACTTGGCACTAAATAACAATTATTGAGGTTTAAAACTAATCCCATAGGTAAATGTAGAGGTAGCGTGCCGACGGCGATCACATCGACCTTGGAACCATTCCCGACGCGCATCGTCACCTCGTCCTTCGCCAGTCTCCGTTTATTCCGCAGTTCCTGCTTTGAGTTACAAATATGAGCAACCGCACCGGTATCAAATACCCAGGAGCTACTACAAGTACTGGTAAGGTACACATCAATTACATGGATATCACATATACCTTTAGTGTTGCCGGCCTTCATGTCCGCTAAGTACTTGGGGCAGTTCCGCTTCCAGTGACCACTTCCCTTGCAATAAAAGCACTCAGTCTCAGGCTTGGGTCCATTCTTTGACTTCTTCCCGGCAAATGGCTTACCGGGCGCGGCAACTCCCTTGCCGTCCTTCTTGAAGTTCTTCTTACCCTTGCCTTTCTTGAACTTAGTGGTTTTGTTCACCATCAACACTTGATGTTCTTTCTTGATCTCTACCTCCGCTGATTTCAGCATTGAATATACCTAAGGAATGGTCTTTTCCATCCCCTGCATATTGAAGTTCATCACAAAGCTCTTGTAGCTCGCTGGAAGCGACTGGAGGATTCTATCAATAACCGCGTCATCCGGGAGATTAACTCCCAACTGAGTCAAGCGGTTGTGCAACCGAGACATCTTGAGTATGTGCTCACTGACAGAACTATTTTCCTCCATCTTACAACTAAAGAACTTGTCGGAGACTTCATATCTCTCGACCCGAGCATGAGCTTGGAAAACCATTTTCAGCTCTTCGAACATCTCATATGCTCCGTGTTGCTCAAAACACTTTTGGAGCCCCGGTTCTAAGCTATAAAACATGCCGCACTGAACGAGGGAGTAATCATCAACACGAGACTGCCAAGTGTTCATAACGTCTTGGTTCTCTGGGATGGGTGCTTCACCTAGCGGTGCTTCTAGGACATAATCTTTCTTGGCAGCTATGAGGATGATCCTCAGGTTCCGGACCCAGTCCGTATAGTTGTTGCCATCATCTTTCAGCTTGGTTTTCTCTAGGAACGCATTGAAGTTGAGGGTAACATGGGCCATTTGATCTACAAGACATATTGTGAAGATTTTAGACTAAGTTCATGATAATTAAGTTCATCTAATCATAATTATTTAATGAACTCCCACTCAGATTAGACATCCCTCTAGTCATCTAAGTGATACATGATCCGAGTCGACTAGGCCATGTCCGATCATCACGTGAGATGGACTAGTCATCATCGGTGAACATCTCCATGTTGATCGTATCTTCCATACGACTCATGTTCGACCTTTCGGTCTCTTGTGTTCCGAGGCCATGTCTGTACATGCCAGGCTCGTCAAGTTAACCTAAGTGTTTATGCGTCTGTAAATCTGTCTTACACCCGTTGTATGTGAACGTTAGAATCTATCACACCCGATCATCACGTGGTGCTTCAAAACAACGAACTTTCGCAATGGCGCACAGTTAGGGGAACACTTTCTTGAAATTATTATGAGGGATCATCTTATTTACTACCGTCGTTCTAAGTAAACAAGATGCAAAACATGAGAAACAACACATGCAATCAAATAGTAGTGACATGATATGGCCAATATCATATAGCTCCTTTGATCTCCATCTTCGGGGCTCCATGATCATCTTCGTCACCGGCATGACACCATGATCTCCATCATCATGATCTCCATTATCGTGTCTCCATGGGGTTGCTCGCCAACTATTACTTCTACTACTATGGCTAACGGTTTAGCAATAAAGTAAAGTAATTACATGGCGTTAAATCATTGACACGCAGGTCATACAATAATTAAGACAACTCCTATGGCTCCTGCCGGTTGTCATACTCATCGACATGCAAGTCGTGATTCCTATTACAAGAACATGATCTCATACATCACATATATATCATTTATCATTCATCACAACTTTTGGCCATATCACATCACAATTACATGCTGCAAAAACAAGTTAGACGTCCTCTAATTGGTGTTGCATGTTTTACGTGGCTGCAATAGGGTTCTAGCAAGAACATTTTCTTACCTACGTGAAAGCCACAACGTGATTTGTCAACTTCTATTTACCCTTCATAAGGACCCTTTTCATCGAATCCGCTCCAACTAAAGTGGGAGAGACAGACACCCGCTAGCCACCTTATGCAACTAGTGCATGTTAGTCGGTGGAACCTGTCTCACGTAAGCGTACGTGTAAGGTCGGTTCAGGCCGCTTCATCCCACAATACCGCTGAAGCAAAATAAGACTAGTAGTGGCAAGAAAGTTGACAACATCTACGCCCACAACAAATTTGTGTTCTACTCGTGCAAAGAGAATACGTATAGACCTAGCTCTGATACCACTGTTGGGGAATGTTGCAGAAAATAAAAAAAATTCTACGCTTTCACCAAGATCAATCTATGAGTTCATCTAGCAACGAGAGAGAGGAGTGCATCTACATACCCTTGTAGATTGCGAGCGGAAGCGTTCAAGAGAATGAGGTTGAGGGAGTCGTACTCGTCGTGATCCAAATCACCGAAGATCCTAGCGCCGAACGGACGGCACCTCCGCGTTCAACACACGTACGGTTGAGGAAGACGTCTCCTCCTTCTTGATCCAGCAAGGGGAAAGGAGAGGTTGATGAAGATCCAGCAGCACGACGGTGTGGTGCTGGATGCAGCAGTGATCTCGGGAGGGCTTCACCAAGCTTCTACGAGAGGGAGAGGTGTAGCAAGGGGAGAGGGAGGCGCCAAGAGCATGGGTGCGGCTGCCCTCCCTCCCCCTTCTTTATATAGGCCCCCTAAGGAGGGGGCCGGCCCTAGGAGATGGGATCTCCAAGGGGGGGGCAGGGGGGTGGCTTGCCCCCCAAGGCAAGTGGAGGCGCCCCCTACTCCTAGGGTTTCCAACCCTAGGCGCAGGGGGGTGTCGGTGTCAAAACCGGCGGATCTCGGGTAGGGGGTCCCGAACTGTGCGTCTAGGCGGATGGTAACAGGAGACAAGGGACACGATGTTTTACCCAGGTTCGGGCCCTCTTGATGGAGGTAAAACCCTACGTCCTGCTTGATTGATATTGATGATGTGGGTATTACAAGAGTAGATCTACCACGAGATCAAGGAGGCTAAACCCTAGAAGCTAGCCTATGGTATGATTGTTGTTCGTCCTATGGACTAAAGCCATCCGGTTTATATAGACACCGGAGAGGGATAGGGTTACACAGAGTCGGTTACGATGGTAGGAGATCTACATATCCGTATCGCCAAGCTTGCCTTCCACGCCAAAGAAAGTCCCATCCGGACACGGGACGAAGTCTTCAATCTTGTATCTTCATAGTTTTGGAGTCCGGTCGATGATGATAGTTCGGCTATCCAGACACCCCCTAGTCTAGGACTCCCTCAGTAGCCCCTGAACCAGGCTTCAATGACGACGAGTCCGGCGCGCATATTGTCTTCGGCATTGCAAGGCGGGTTCCTCCTCCAAATAATTTATAGAAGATTGTGAACACCAGGATAGTGTCCGGCTCTGCAAAATAAATTCCACATACCACCGTAGAGAGAATAATATTTACACAAGTTCAATGTGCTAACGTATTTTGTGGCGTGACGTCACACCACAACCAAGCCTTTACTTGAATCGTTTTTATTATACCACCTCCGCGCGTTTAGCAGAGCGGTTTCCTTGGCACGTCTTGTCAAAGCAGAGATCGTGTTCCCCTTATTCCGGGATTCTCATCAATACGGACGTGGGTAACCCAACCGCGCCCGTTGCCACGCCCCCTCCATCGAAGGCGGGTTCCAAACGGTCACGAGGACGACTCTAGGTACTCTCCCTCTTTATAATGAGACCAAGGCCCGTTCTTTTTCTTCAATCCTCAATCGAATCCGCCCCTCGCCCCGAGTTCCAACTCCCAGGTCTCCAGATTCGGGTACTTCCGTCCTTCGACAATGTCCGGCTCCGACCTACGAGGCCGGTGGATGCCCTCCTCCGTCACGAAAGAGGACGTGCTAAAGCTGAGAGACGCCCGGTACTTAACCTACAAGATTTCGCATAGGTTGCCTGCCCAAGGGCAAGTTATTCCTACTCCCGAGCCCGGCGAGAGTGTCGTGTTCGTGTCTCACCTCCGTCGGGGTTTAGGCTTCCCGATGGATCCCTTCATGAGGGGGCTCATGTTTTACCATGGGCTGGAATTCCATGATTTGGCTCCGGAGTCCATCCTCCACATCTCATCATTCATTGTCGTCTGCGAAGCCTTCCTCCGCACTACCCCTCACTTCGGCTTGTGGCTCAAAACCTTCAACGTGGAGCCGAAGATGATTGAGGGGCATCAGGCAGAGTGCGGCGGGGTGGTTATAAGAAAGAGGGCCGATGTTCCATGGCCCGAGGGCTCTTTTCAGGAGGAGCTCGGCTTGTGGCAACAGGAGTGGTTCTATATCACCGCTCCCAGGGGCAGCAGGCAGAGGCCGCCGCCCGCCTTTCGCCCGGGCCCTCCACAACGGCTGATGTCATGGGTCGACAAAGGGCTCGACTGGGGGCCGTCCAAAGACGTACCCCTGTTGCAGGGCCGGATTCGAGACCTCCAAGAAAGGGAGATCAATCTGGTCGTAGTGGCACAGGTTATGCTGATTCGGCGCCTTCTGCCCTCCAAACGTCGCCCCCTCCGCCTGTGGGAATTTAACCCGGAGGGACCACGAGCTCTCCAACACTTCATGGGTTTGACACCCGTGGAGATGTACAAACTGTTCTTCGGATCACAAGAGATGCGTCCGGACTTGACCGAGGACGCTGGCCTAAGCTGCAATCGCCCGAATACTCAAGTAAGTAGCCCTGTGTCCGGACATATTGTCCATTTATTTATCATGGGTTTGCCTTTTAACCAGCTATCCCTTGGACAGGAGTGGATAGCGCAAGCAAAACTGATACGGTGTCCACCCCCCCTCCCTGAGACCACGCCGGATCCCGTGTTAATCAAAATGCTGGGGGTTGCACCTTCGGAGGAGGGCGAAGGGGGGTACAGGGAAACTACCACCTCTACCAAGGAGGCTTTCAGTAAGGGGGTAATCGAGAGTCCCTCCCTCCAGGGGGAGAAGAGGACCGCTTCCGAAGACCCGGAGGCCAAGGCCTCAAAGCGGGGAAAGAAATCACCGGAAGGTCCTGTGCCGGGAAAAGCCCCGGCCGCACAGTCTCCCCAAAGGAATCAGCCCTCCAGCGAGCCGTAAGTAAACAGGGGGGGTTTTGTAATAGGGGACATCCCTACTTTATTTCTAAGGTTAATCGAAGTTTTCACCTTGTAGTTCGGACCTCAGCCCTTCTCAGCAGAGCTCATCTTCGGGGGACCTTCGTTCGGAGATGATGGAGAGCAAAACGCCTCCATCTGCTGCCCCATCGGGCGGGGCGGACAACCCTGAGGTGTCGTCACGGAGGGTCTCCCCGAGTCCGGCGGGGTCGGGGAGTTCGGCACCCACTGGAGTATGGGTGGTGGAGCTGCAGGATTTGCTCGAGAGGGCGTCTATCTCAGAAGATCACCGCACATTAATGAGTATGGTGATTGAAAGGATCTCATCCGCCGAGAGCGGGTTGTATGAGGCCGTCGGAAGTTTGCTGACGGGGTTTGAGGTATGCAAAAAATGACATACCTTTTGATAGTTTTGCACATGGAGTGCGCCCTGTATAGATAGTAGCCCCTGAGACTTGGTATGCTGTCGAAAGCGACAGCGTGCCGACGATCATAATCTCAGTTATAGAATGTCGCCTTTCCTATGCAGGTGGCGGAACGTTCGGTGGCTAGCCGGACTGATGGAGTTGCCAAGCTGAAGCGGCAACTCGATGTTGCGGATGCGGACATCGCGCTGGTCAATAAACGACTTGACAAGTCACAAGGTAAGTGGTTGCTCCGCGGTCACCTAGTAAGGGAGATGATGTCCGTTCCTTACAATTTGTATGCTTGATGCAGATGGTGCCGCTGCTATGGAAGACCTTCAAGCAGAGCTTGCTCGAGCCAATTAGCAAGCCAGGAAAAGTGATGCGGCTGCCTCGAAGGCAGTGGAAGAGCTAAAAGCCGAAAAGGCTGCTCACTGCCGAAGTAGGGAGGAGATGGCCAGAATGGCCGTGGAATTAAAAGATGCCACCGACCGCTATGAGGTTCTTGAAAGAGAACACCGAGCAGAGCAAGAGGACCTGAAGAAGGCCGCCGCTGAAGCCAAGGATGCCCGTAGTGCGATGCGGGCTATGAAGGAGGAATTGCGTCAGGCCGGAGACATTGCAGCGGGAAAGCCCTTTCTGCTGCATAGGAAGTTCACGGATCCCAAGTATGCTCAGTTGGGCCAATTGTGTGATGCGGAGGATCCTTATCTGGATTTGGCGGTGAGTGCGGTGGACGCAATCGTGCACTTCCGAAGCCAGAAGGATCACGAAATGGAAGAGCTTTTCTGGTCTCAATTCCATAGTCTGGAGCGTCCACTTCCGTTGACCGATCGGTTGGCTGAGTGGGCTGAGCTGAATAGATTGTCCGGACTTGCCATGACGGATGTGGTGGCTCATCTGTGGCTAGAGAGGCCCAAGCCGGAGAGTTATTTGGGCTTGTTGCAGCGATTCCTTGGGGCGGTGCCGCATATCGAGGCGATGAAGCGGTCGGCATGCATAGAGGGTGCACGGATGGCTCTCGCCCGTGTTAAGACATACTGGGCGGAGATGGATGCCACCGATGTTGCATCCCGGGGTTCGGACAAAAGCCGATTACCCGCCGAGCACTATTTTGAGGAAGTCCTGCAGGGCGCTCGTTTAATAGAGGCGCAGTGCTCGAAAGATGTTATGTTCAAATGACATGTATGATTTGTGAGATCATGTTTATAATGTAACGACTTTTTATACTTGTGCGTTCAAGTATTGAACTATCTCCTGTGCGGCCGTATATGTATGTATAACCTGAAAGATGGCAGTCTTTGGCTTCCGCCCCCACGCACATGGTGCGGGGGTGTTTGCAAAAAAAAGCGCTTTTTCACACTTAATCCAACGTCTTGGTCCTTTGAAGGAGGTGATAGCATAGCAAACTAGGCAACCGGACTATAATGCTTTATCACTTTCACTTAGCCATAGGAGCTCGATGGTGGGGCTACTATATAGCCCCTAGAGGCACCGCGCTCTCCGAACTTGGGGCGTGTATGTGCCTGACCGGAAAGCGGTCCTTCGTCAAAGCGGAGGAATTCTAAACATTCCAGTAGTCGATCGAGTGGTTGACCAGTCTCTCGCTATATCATGACAGTCAGTTTTCGGCTTTCTCTACTAAGGTGCTCGCCCGGCCGAACCGGGGCACACTCGCAGTAGTTCTCCTGGTGCCGTGTTAGCCGATGGAGCGGAACGTAAGGCAGCAAAACACAGGAGCCGGGCAAACCCAACATTTGACCAAAGACATGATTCAGAGCTGATGCATATAAGGCCTAACTCGAGACGCCGAACACTCCCTGAGGTATTCGGTCTTTATGATACCGGGCAGAACAATGCCCTAAGCCCCTAGTGTCCAGGTACGGGCGAGAACTTCTGACGCGGCCGATGCCAAAACGCCAGCCTCCTCCTCACTTATGGTAGGAACCCGGGGGATGTGTATCAACAAGAGACGGTAAGAAAGGTTTACGCAGGGTCTTAATCTGAAGAGAATCCTTGCAACGGGTCCCTGCTGCACGTCTGCGCCTGTGTCTCCGTTGTGTTGTATCCTGGACGGGTGTAGCACGTGCTTCATCTGTAAAAAAGAAGAACTTAGTTTGGAAAAAATATCGTGCAAAAGATGTATTTAAAATAAAGTATGATTTGGAAGATGAATAAAGTTGAGCTTTATTGGCTCTCATTGTTTATACGTGCAGCCCCTTGTAAAGGGGTATGCGGCTGGGAAGCCCCTTGTTTATTTATGCCGGACTCGGCTAACCGTGTCCGAGGTCTGAATGACCTATTTTTAGGGGCTTTGGCCAGCGAGGTCAGATTAGTGTGTGGCTGTCAAAGTAGTCTCACGTTTTCCGCGGTTCGAGGAACACTCGGAGTTACCCTTTAATGAGATTATGCCGCGTGGACCGGGCATTTTAAGCGTAAGAGACGCGTAATGCGGTATTGCATTAAAGCGGGCGAAAGCTTCGCGTCCCAGTAGTGCTTGATGGCTACTTTTGAATGGGGCGATATGGAAAATGAGCTTTTCGCGACGGAGGTTGTCGGATGAACCGAACACGACCTCTAGTAGTACAGAGCATGTACAATTGGCGTAAAGGCCTGGCGTCACTCCTTTGAAGGAAGTGCTGCTACAACGAATTTTGGTAGGGTCTATCCCCATTCTGCGGATGGTGTCCTGGTATAGCAGGTTTATATCGCTGCCGCCATCCATTAGGACTTGTGTGAATTGTAGTCCGTCGATTATGGGATCCAATACCAAAGCAGTCCCTCCTGTGTTTCGAACACTTCTGGAGTGTTGGATAGCTCATCGCTGTTGTCCTTAAGAGGCAGTGTTTTATTATTCGGCCGAGAGCTTTTGAACCCGGCGTTGACCGCCATGCTATTTGGGCCATTTTCCTTATTCTGGCGTTGATCTTTTCTGCGTCGTGATTTTCCATTTCCATCCCTGACCTCAGATGTACTCGGGTCGCTGGTGCTGCATCTTGCCAGCCAGCTATCTTCCCCCACGCAAAAGCGGGTCATGAGGCTTGTTAGTGCGGCCATTGTTCTTGGTTTTTCCTGGCCGAGGTGTCTGGCGAGCCATTCATCTCGGACGTTATGCTTAAAGGCTGCTAAGGCTTCGGCGTCCGGACAGTCGACTATTTGGTTCTTTTTGGTGAGGAACCTGTTCCAGAATTTGCGTGCTGACTCTCCGGGCTGTTGAGTTATGTGACTTAAATCGTTTGCATCCGGAGGGCGGACATAAGTCCCTTGAAAATTTGCTCGAAACGCGTCCTCGAGCTCTTCCCAACTTCCAATGGTATTTTCTGGGAGGCTTTTGAGCCAATGGCGAGCTGGCCCTTTGAGCTTGAGGGGTAGGTATTTTATGGCATGGAGATCGTCTCCTCTGGCCATATGTAAGTGTAGGATATAATCCTCAATCCAGACTCCGGGGTCTGTTGTTCCGTCATATGCCTCTATGTTTACGGGTTTGAATCCCGCTGGAAATTCATGATCCAGTACCTCATCGGTGAAACATAGTGGGTGTGCGGCACCCCTGTATTTAGGTGTGCCGTTGTCTTCAAACACTCGGCGTGTTGTGTTGCTCCCTGGAGTCTTCTTTTTTGGCCCATAGATGGACCTGACCGGGCCATCCTTTTTGCAAGGATCCTTATGTGGATCGTGTGCCGGATTGTGTGCGGCGCCGCTTGCCGCTCTTAGCCTGTCATCTGGTCGTCTATCCGGCCAGGCGGCCTCTTTCTTTTTTGACTATGGGGGCTCTACGGCCTCCTCGTCAAATTCGGGCAACAACTTGCATTTCGGGTAGCTCTTTGCCTGGTGACTATCGCCATATTTATCTGCGGTATTGAGTACTTTGCTCCATCTCATTTTGAGTGCGTCCTTCGCTGTTTTGAGCTTCCGCTTTTGCTTCTTCTAACTTCTTGCAGTGGCGACGAGCCTTTTATGAAGGTTCTTATGCTCTGGTGATGTGTCTGGCGTGAGATCGTCTGGACTGTCGTTTTCGCCGGGGATGGGTTGCTTGTCCAATTCATCCTGTTCGGATGGTTGCTTGGTGGCATGTTCGTCGTCCACTACTTCGCCCTGCTTTAAGGCTGGGTCAGTATGGGTGCCGTTGTTATCGAGGCGGGACTTCGGGCGGCGCTTGCGTCGCCGTTTTGGTTGTTTGTCGGGGGAGTTGTCGTTCACCACGTCCCGTTGTTCCTCGTTATCGCTTCCCTTTGGTGTATCCACCATGTATATGTCGTGAGTTGAGGTGGATTTCCAGTGCCCAGTAGGCACTGGTTCTTGGTCGTCTCTGGCATCGTCGTCCATACCGTCGATGTCTTCGGAGTCGGAGTCTAGCATGTCGGTTAGATCGTTGACAGTGGCTACTAAGTGGGTGGTGGGTGGGCCTTGAATTTCTTCGTCATCCACATCCCAACCGTCCTGGCCGCAATCCGGCCAGGTTTCTCCTGATAACGAGAGATACTTTAGCGAACTCGGGATGTCGCCGAAAGGTGAGTGTTGAAAGATGTCCGCAGTGGTGAACTCCATGATCGGCGCCCAATCAGATTCGATTGGAGGGGGCGCGGGAGGTTCAGAGTCCGGTGAGGAGTCCGGCACCTCGGAGTCACGAGCTTCATGAGGGACAAGGTCAGTATTTGGCTCCATCGCCGTAGAGGTTGCAGCCCCCGAGGCGGTGTCTAGCCACCCGTCCTCGATCTGCGCAGCCGGCTCCGAATTGAGGGTCGGAGCGGACTCGTGTGCGGCCTCCAGGGCACTGTCCGGCTGCAGAGCTAAATCATGCCCATCGTGACAGTGCGGCGCGCTTGGCTGTGGCTCGAATCCATCGAAGATCAAGTCCCCGCGGATGTCAGCCGTGAAGTTCAAACTTCCAAATCTGACCTGACGGCCAGGGGCGTAGCTTTCGATCTGCTCCAGATGGCCAAGCGAATTGGCCCGCAGTGCAAAGCCGCCGAATACGAAGATCTGTCCGGGGAGAAAAGTCTCACCCTGGACTGCGTCGTTGTTGACGATCGAAGGAGCCATCGAGCCTATTGGTGACGACACAGAGGAACTCTCAATGAAAGCGCCAATGTCGGTGTCAAAATCGGCGGATCTTGGGTAGGGGGTCCCGAACTGTGCGTCTAGGCGGATGGTAACAGGAGACAAGGGACATGATGTTTTACCCAGGTTCGGGCCCTCTTGATGGAGGTAAAACCCTACGTGCTGCTTGATTGATATTGATGATGTGGGTATTACAAGAGTAGATCTACCATGAGATCAAGGAGGCTAAACCCTAGAAGCTAGCCTATGGTATGATTGTTGTTCGTCCTATGGACTAAAGCCATCCGGTTTATATAGACAACGGAGAGGGCTAGGGTTACACAGAGTCGGTTACAATGGTAGGAGATCTACATATCCGTATCGCCAAGCTTGCCTTCCACGCCAAGGAAAGTCCCATCCGGACATGGGACGAAGTCTTCAATCTTGTATCTTCATAGTTTTGGAGTCCGGTCGATGATGATAGTTCGGCTATCCGGACACCCCCTAGTCTAGGACTCCCTCAGGGGGCCCAAGGGGGGGGGGCTAACCAGCCCAACATGGGCTGGTTCCCCTCCCACTTCAGCCCATGGGGTCCTCCGGGATAGGTGGCCCCACCCGATGGACCCCCGGGACCCTTCCGGTGGTCCTGGTACAATACCGGTAACCACCAAAACTTTCCCGATGGCCGAAACTTCACTTCCTATATATAATTCTTTACCTCCGGACCATTATGGAACTCCTCGTGAAGTCCGGGATCTCATCCGGGACTCCGAACAACTTTCGGTTTACTGCATACTCATATCTCTACAACCCTAGCATCACCGAACCTGAAGTGTGTAGACCCTACGGGTTCGGGAGACATGCAGACATGACCGAGACCCCTCTCCGGTCAATAACCAACAGCAGGATCTGGATACCCATGTTGGCTCCCACATGCTCCTTGATGATCTCATCGGATGAACCACGATGTCGAGGACTCAAGCAATCCCGTATACAATTCCTTTGTCAATCGGTAAGTTACGTGCCCGAGATTCGATCACTGGTATCCCAATACCTTGTTTAATCTCGTTACCGGCAAATCACTTTACTCATATCGTAATGCATGATCCCATGACCAGACACTTGGTCACATTGAGCTCATTATGATGATGCATTACCGAGTGGGCCCAGAGATACCTCTCTATCATACGGAGTGACAAATCCCAGTCTCGATTTGTGCCAACCCAACAGACACTTTAGGAGAAACCCGTAGTGTACCTTTATAGTCACCCAGTTACGTTGTCACATTTGGCACACCCAAAGGACTCCTATGGTATCCGGGAGTTGCACAATCTCATGGTCTAAGGAAATGATACTTGACATTTGGAAAGGCTCTAGCAAAACAAACTACACGATCTTTGTGCTACGCTTATGATTGGGTCTTGTCCATCACATCATTCTCCTAATGATGTGATCCCGTTATCAATGACATCCAATGCCCATAGTCAGGAAACCAGGACTATCTATTGATCAACGAGCTAGTCAACTAGAGGCTTACTAGGGACACGTTGTGGTCTATGTATTCACACGTGTATTACGATTTCTGGATAACACAATTATAGCATGAATAATAGACTATTACCATGAACAAATAAATATAATAATAACCATTTTATTATTACCTCTAGGGCATATTTCCAACAGTAAGGACTAAAAAGGTTTGAAGACATAGTTGCTACTCGTTCCCATGAGTAGGTGAAGCAGCAGGGTCGTTGTTGAGATTTGGTGGTGTAGAAGAGCTTGGTGCTGTGTCGATACGCACTAAGGTTGGAGGTGGTGAGGTAGCATCATCTGCGTCATCCAGGACTCTGGCATGTACAGTTGCTGTGGAGGAGGAGTACTCTAAATCTTCAAGAGACGGGGTTCGATGCAAGACAGCATTCCTGGGAGGAGTGGAGTCGAACTTGAATCGCTCGATGAAGCCATCGTCTTGAAGATCAGCTTCAACACTTAGCAGTGTCAGACTCTTCCAGGACCTCCGACAGGTTTCATGAGTGACAATGGCATTCTTGGTGGCAAGATTGTGAATGCGATTGACATCCACCAAGAGGCTTTGCATTTGACGCTTCATCCAGTAATGATGCTTGTCATGTTTCTGATGCAAGGCCATGAGAAGCTCTTGGTCGTTGAGCACACGAGATCGCTTCCGAGGCCTTGGAGCAATAGTGCTTTCTGTGGCTTCAGTGCGTGCACGGCGAGTGTTGTCGGCCAGAGGATAAACACGAGAAGCAACCTGAACACCGTCAACATGCTGGGAAAAACTCTGACGATCTGCATTGTGAAGATATAGTGCTTCCTTGGCAGGCTCTGGGTAAATGGCTTCAATGAACATATCAACCTCTGGTAGAAATATGAGATGGTTACGTGCAGAGGGTTGATAGTCAATGGCCGAGGGAAGCTTGATCAGACACATAATCCAAGGAGCATAGAATTTCAGACCAAAGATGTCAGAGCCAGATGCAGCAAATTGGCGAATGAGAAATCCTGAGTATTGAAGCTTTTTCCATTGAGAATATAGAAGACCAATGTATTCATTGCACCTTCAAGCTTTGCTGAGGAGGAATGCCCTTCGATGGGCCATAGAGTTCGCCTTATGATATGATAGATGGTTCGGGGCAGATACTCTAGGTCTTCAACAAAGAATTCCTCTGGATATTCAGCGTCATGTGGCAGTGGCTTCATCATGCTCAGCATTTGGCTCATGTTGGGCTCTGGCTTCTGAAAGATGATCTCCAATGCATCGCGGTGAAGCTGACAACCAGGTTCATACAGTTCGCCTGGAGTGGACAAGCCGGTAAGCTCAATGAGGTCAAAGGCTTTGGCTTCATGATGGACATTGCCTGTCATCCACTCAAGGACCCATGTCTTCGGATCCCTGTTGTAGCCGCGAATGTGGAGAGTGGCATAAAACTGGAGCAGAAGATCTTCATTCCAATGCTCCTTATCAGTGACAATCTGTAGCAGGCCTGCATCTCGAAAATAGTCAAGTGCTTCTTCTAAGCAGGGCAGGCCAGCAATGGTTTCGGAATCCAGTCGCATATGAGGGAATATGCGCTCTTGGTTGTATAGAATGCAGGAGTAATAGCTTCATTGTTGATAGCTCCAGAATCGATCAGATGATATTCTTGGCTTGGAATATGGGTTCTTGGCACTGTCAAAGAAGGTGTTGTGTGCAATGAAGCCATTTACATTGAATGATCCTGGTGCAGATGCAGTACCTGGAAACCTTGGCAACCTTGGCTTTGGCATCTGAACCTGAGGCCTGTGCTTCACATGATAATCAAATTGGGGACCGGGAGCAGGTAGAGGAATCAGAATAGGCCATCTGATAGGAACAAGATCGCCTTGGTAGAATGCATGCTCAATGGTGTGGGGCCTTGGAGGCGGAACATGAGCAGTGGCATTAGCAGAGGCATCAGGCTGCACATTTGTTGCAGGTGCAACATTGGCTTCATTCATAGTGTTGACTTGAGGTGCCACATTAGCTTCAGTCATGACAACGTCATTGGGTTCGGTGGCGTTGTTGGTGGCCGCCTCAGTATTCTCAACCTCCACTCAAATAGCTAGAGGGTCGGGCGCAGACACATTCTCCTCGAGAATATCTTATTCTTGGTTGGTGGGGGTGTAGCAACATGATTTTATTCTTGTCTTTCATCGGCTGCTACAGCCGGAATCTGTTCAGAAGCATTAGCTTCGGACACAGGAACCGTCACAGAAGCATTGTCTTCAGGGAACACTTGATGTGCCACTGAGCTGAACTGGTGTGAATCCTCTTCTGTGATGGTTGTCATGGAGACCGATGGCCTCTGGCCTTTGTGAAGCCGTTGAAACACGGACGACGCTTTCGGTGATGGCGTGGTCTCCATGTAATTGTCGTCATTGACAATTAGACTTGAACCTTGCGTTGGTGAAGGACGGAGTGTACTTGGTGAGTCTTGAACTGGGGTTGCTGGTGGGCGCGATTAGCCCATGATGCATCCTGTGAGATTGGCGTCAAAGGACGACCAATACTGATGAGCTCGCTGTTCGTGAGAACAGGCGATGATACCATTGGGCGCTCAATCTGAGGAAGGACTTCATCATCTTCTACATTGTCTTGGGGACCAATGTCCTCAATCGTGATGGGGTCAACGGCTGGATCTTCTTCAGCTTCAGGAGCCTCTGTGGAAGCAGACTCATGAATGATCAACTAACGTTCTTGATTTGCAGGGTCAGGATGAGCAAAAGCAATGGGTTCGACAACGAGGGGCTCTATGGGATCAGCCCGATCTTTCTTCTTGGTTTTTCTCTTCTTGGGGGGTGGTGCATCATCAGCGGTGCTCTTGATTTTTCGCTTCCTAGCTTCGGCTTCAGCTGCCTTGGTTTTCTTCTGTTCTGAGGCCACTGTGGGGACCTTAGGCTTCGAGCCTGTCATGCTGGCAGGGAAGACAATGTGAGGTTCTTCCCGCCGTGGAGCTTCAGTTTGGGCCACATAGTGCTTCTTCTTCTTCTTGGCAGCCATCTTGGGGTCAATGCCAGGACACCCAAGAGCCTTGCGCTTTTCAGCTTCGTTGTAAGCCTGAACACACTTGGCAGCAAGATGCTTCATGTGCTCTCTTGAGCCTTTGGCTTCTTCACGCTTCTTGCGAAACGCCTCCTTGAGGTCATTCAGCATCAGTTTGAATTTCTGAACGTCAGCCACACTAAGCTTGGCCACATGCTTCTTGAACTGCTTCTTCTCAAAATCAATCTTGTTCTTTAATTCAACAATTCGCTGAGCCAGAGCCAGCTCAGGAGCAATTGCGCCTTGGAAGGCAACACTGATGCCAATGGGGAGTTGAAGATCATCAAAACTGAGATCTTGATTATCGAACCACTCATCAATGAAATTGTCCTAGATGTTCACATGAAAGAGGGGCAAATCATTGAAGATCTCCGCCTCTTGCTTTCTCTTTATCAGCTGCTCAAGAGCATCGTTACCAAACTCCTCATCTGAAGACAGATCAATGGCTTCAGATTTGTTCCTCAGAACGGCAGCTTGTGTCAGTGCTTGAGTGGATCTCTGAATAATTTTCTTTTGTGGCTTCTCGCGCTTCTTGGAGATGCGAGAGAAATCTTCAGAGGTGTTACTGGGAGCAGGAGGGGCAGTTGCCAATGGCTTCACTCGAGAAGCTTTTGGAGCAGCAGTTGGTTTTGAAGCCTTAGCTTTCTTTTGCTTCTGCGGCTGAGGAGGAGGAGCTGGAGCATCATCAGTGTCAGCATCATCATCAGAATGATCCACTTTTGCACCTTGGACAACAATGTGTGTGACGAGGCCTGCAAGGTTGTAGAAGGGGTCGATCCTGTTCTCATTGGCTTCACGGGTGCCATCTTCCCGAGGTGAAGAAGGATCAGGGTTGAAATCAAGTCCTAATGCCTTCTTGTTCTTCGCAGCAGAGTCTTTGGCGAACTGGTAGTTGCGCTTGAACAAATGGTCTTCACAGCACCACAGCAGAGAAGAAGGGTCAGCGTTCTCTGGCTGTGGTCCGCGAATCATGCACGGATAGAATTCTCGTTGAATGGCTTCAGAACGGGACTGGGGTTGAAGATTTTTGTATACAATATCTCCCCAGGGTCCCTTGATGGCATTCTTCTCTGCATATTCTTCTGTGACGAAATGGTACTTGAACCATTCCTCTGCCCAATATCTTCGAATCAACTGGATTCGATTCTTGCGTCCTGTATAGGTTTCCTCTGGGTCTGTTTTGTACAGCTTGTGCAGATCTGGAGGCAAATCCTTGGAAGTGTTCCCATGGTGGTGTCTGCCACCCTTTCTTGCAGACTTCTCATTGGCCATGAAGCTTAATCTGAAAGGCTTCAGTACCTGCAAGGGCTTCAGACGGCTGGTCAGACAAGAACTGGCTTCAGGTGAATTGATGTGACTCTGTAAGAATTCTGCAAACAAATGCAGACTATGAGAACCAAGGGATTCTCCCACGGACATGTACCTGTGACAGCATTAGAGGTGCGAGGGAAGGGGAAGAGGTCATATGCATTCTCAGAAGATTTTGAAGATAATTCAGTTTGAAGACATTGACCTCATAACTCGAAGACATTCACTTATTTGATGAGAGTTGGTTCCAGAGTTGTACAAATCCAAGAATAAGTACAGGTGAGGAATCTAACTTGTAAAGAAGCATAAGTGAATAGACTAGGCAGAGTATGAGCTGCAGAATGAGATAGATTCAATCTTTGGAGATCTAGAAACCACTTTTGGTAAAGAAGGATGAATCTATCAGATTGAAAAGACGATAAAAAGTGAATTTTAATTACCACACGATGAACTGCTAGACGGAGCGAAGTTGGAGGCCGAGCAGTTCGATCTTCCGTGCCCTAACTTGGTGATGGAGGACACCTATGGTGATAACGGAGAGGACGAGGTCCGCGGCCGGCGTGAGGACGGTGTCGGAGAAGTCGCGGTAGCTAAGCGCTTCGTCGCCGGCGTCATTGAGATCTAGCGGAGGCGCTAGGGTTTGCAAGAGGTGGCGAGGTGGAAGAAGAGTTTTAGACTGAGATGTGACGGGTATTTATAAGGAAAGGGACGGCACAACGCAATTACGCAGGTGCCCCTGGCGGTTAACATCCGAAGGACACGTGGCAAGCATGCAACACCTTGGAAGTTGTTCCATGTTCCCACGCATGCCTGGATTGTCGGGGTGGTCGTTCTGAATTCTCTGGTTTTCAGGTACAAAGGATAAAGCATTAAAATAGATTTAAATGTTTGTCAGATTGACTTCAACTGACAAGGTCTCAGTGAAGACAATCGACAGTTTTCAATAGAATGCATATGATTTGGACAGATAGAGTTGGGGTAGAAGCATAGATAAGTTAGGGTCCGATCACATTCACTTAGTTCAAAAGATTCAACGCGAAGCCATAGCTATAAGTGAATGCTGTAGAGTAAAGAACACAAATAAGTATATAAATAGTATAAGGCCAAATCAACCAAATGAAGATAAACTTGAATATAAGCCAATGGTGAATATAAAGCAAAAATTGGAGACCTTGCAAACATAGTGCCAAGAGAAACACTTCAGTCAAAAATTTGGTGGTGGCGTTACCCACCGTATAGGAAGTATTATACCTAGACACGACGCACAATTATCGTGACGCTTTGAAGTCAAATTCCGCATTAATGTATTCACACTTAGATTGTATGTCTTCATTGATTGAAGATATACATTACTTCGTGTGTTGCACATCTAAGTCATCAGAATGCATAAGTGTTAGGATGTGTGCCTAATCACAGGACATTTGAGGATTCCAAGATATTTAGCTCACACCGCAACTTGCAAAACCTTTTCTCATCCAAGGGCTTTGTGAAGATATCAGCCAACTGCTCTTCTGTCTTGACGAGAATGATATAAATATCTTCCTTCATAACATGATCTCTGATAAAGTGATGACGAATTTCAATGTGCTTTGTCTTCGAGTGCTGAATTGGGTTGTTGGCAATCTTGATGGCACTCTCATTGTCGCAGTAGAGAGCCACATTCTTCAGATGGATACCATAGTCCTTGGGAGTTTGCTTAATCCAGAGAAGCTGAGCACAGCAAGATCTAATAGTAATGTATTCAGATTCAGCAGTGGAGAGAGATACACAGTTCTGCTTCTTTGAGGACCAACAGACAAGAGATCGTCCCAGAAAGTGACATGTGCCTGATGTGGACTTGCGATCAACCTTGTCACCAGCATAATCAGCATCTAAGAATCCAACTAGATCAAACTCTGAGCCCTTTGGATGCCATAATCCTAGTGTTGGGGTGTAAGCCAAATATCGAAGAATTCACTTCACAGCTAAGTGATGCGATTCCTTTGGTGTCGCTTGGAATCGGGCACACATGAAAACACTAAGCATTATATCTGGCCTAGATGCACATAAATAAAGCAAAGAACCAATCATGGAAGGGTATACCTTTTGATCAAACTCTTTACGATTGTCGTCGGGACCTAGATGACTTTTGGTTGGCATTTGCCTCGTGTATCCTTTGCAGTCTTGCATACCAAACTTCTTCAGGCAATCCTTGAGGTATTTTTCTTGAGATATGAAGATGCCGTTGCGTTGCTGACAGATTTGGAGACCCAGAAAGAACTTCAGCTCACCCATCATGGACATCTGATATTGTTCTTGCATCATGTGACCAAACTCATCACTGTATTTCTTGTTGGTGCAGCCGAAGATAATGTCATCCACATAGATTTGGCACACAAACAATTTACCATCATATGTCTTCATGAAGAGTGTAGGATCTAGTGAACCAGGTTTGAAGCCTTTGCTCTGCAGGAAGTCTTTGAGTGTATCATACCAATCACGAGGGGCTTGCTTGAGGCCATACAATGCCTTGTTGAGCTTGTATACCATATCAGGATGTTTTGGATCTTCAAAGCCAGGAGGTTGTGCAACATATACTTCTTCTTCTATTTTTCCATTGAGAAAAGCACTCTTCACATCCATTTGATACATAAAGATGTTGTGATGATTTGCATAGGCTAGTAGTATGCGAATGGCTTCAAGCCTTGCCACCGGAGCAAATGTTTCATTGAAGTCAATTCCTTCGAATTGAGTGTAACCTTGTGCAACAAGATGAGCCTTGTCTCTGACTACTTGACCATGCTCATCTTGCTTGTTGCGATATATCCATTTTGTGCCAATGATATTGTGCTTCCGAGGATCAGGACGCTTGACCAATTCCCACACATTATTCAGCTCAAACTGTTGAAGCTCTTCTTGCATAGCTTGAATCCATTCAGGTTCCATGAAGGCTTCATCAACTTTCCTGGGTTCAGAGATTGAGACGAATGCAAAATGCCCACAGAAATTGGTTAGCTATTGCTCTTTGAGTTGCTTTTGAATGAGTGAGTGGACCAGGTGCATTCAAGTTGTCAATTATCTTCTCAATCTGAACTTCATTTGCAACACGAGGATGAACAGGACGAAGATTTTGCTCTTGCTGATCAATGTCATTATTTGGGGGATTGTCTTCAGGCTGAGCATTGTCTTCAGGTTGATTAGGTGCAGAAATGATAAGCTCCTCTTCAGTTTGATTCTCAGAAGGTATGATATCTCCAATTCCCATCTGCTTGATAGATTCACTTGGAGGTACTTCATCTAGCACATTTGGCAGGTGCTCTCTTTGCGAGCTGTTAGTCTCATCGAACTGCACATCCACAGTTTCAACCACTTTATAGTGAAAGAGGTTGAAGACTCTGTAGGAGTGTGAATCCTTTCCATAACCAAGCATAAAACCTTCATGTGCTTTTGGTGCAAATTTTGACGTGTGATGTGGATCCTTGATCCAGCACCTAGCACCAAATACTCTAAAGTAGCTTACATTTGGCTTCTTACCAGTTAGGAGTTCATAGGATGTTTTCATCAGAAGCTTGTGAAGATAAACACGGTTGATGATGTGGCAAGCAGTGTCAATGGCTTCAGGCCAGAACTTCCGTGGAGTCTTGTACTCAACAAGCATCGTTCGAGCCATCTCAATGAGAGTTCTGTTCTTATGATCGGCGATGCCATTCTGCTGAGGTGTATAAGGAGCAGAGAACTTGTCGTGGAATTGTCACGTCAGTTGTCCTAGTGAAAGGACTTAATCGTGGAGCCATCGCAACTAGGAAGCTTGAAGGGGTTAGTTAGGACAAGAGACACGAGGGGTTTATACTAGTTCGACCCCTTACGATGAAGGTAAGGCCTACGTCTAGTTGGGTTGGTATTGCTTGATGTTTCGATGACCAGGGAGCGAGATACGCTATGCCTGGTTCTCGATGAGTTGTTTCTTACCCTAAGCCGCTAGTGGGTCGTCCCCTTATATACATAGGTGGACGCCCTGCGGCCTACAGAGTCCCGGCCGGCTCATAGACAGTGTCCGGCTCGATGACTAGTTAAGTCTACCTTATGTTACAAGTCATATTATCATCACGGTTTACCACTATGGGCATTAAGCCTCTTGCGGGCTTTAGACCCTTTATTGAACCGCCATCTTCATGCTTGGTCTTGGGCTTCTTTTTGATGAGTCTTCTTTGCATAACCCAGCCCCTCCTGGGCGGCTTACACAAATAGTTATATCCCCAACATTAGGCCCAGATTGATTTGAACCGGTTCATGTCAATCTTAAAATACCTTAAGAAATAAGCCTTCAGTCTTCTGTCTGTGCAGAAGGGTTTAACCCACCATGACATCATCTTCTGGATCCATGTTAACCCGCTGTGACGTCATCTCCAATTAAATCCGTATTTTATCCTGCTATATCTTAAATGGATCTTTGCATTTACTGATTGTCCTGAAACCCGAGGCGTCGGGGTCGCTGGATAATAATATCCAATCTCCTCGTTTCTCGCACCGTCCCGGTCGGCCCTTCCCTATAAATAGGCTCGACCTAGGTCATCTCCATTTTCTTCCTCAGTCGTTCATCTTCTTCCTCTCGCTGTCTCTCTGCCGCTCGAGTTCCGCCGCCACCGCCGTCGCAGATATCCTCGTCTTCGCCAACTCAGGCCGCAGCATCAACCTGTTTTGACCAGAAAAACGTGATGATCCTCCACAGCAACTCTGCATCTGTAGGTTTCCTCTTTCTTGTTCCTCAGATTCGCATTAGGAACTTCGAGTTCTTCGGTGCTCTTCACTGTTCGTCAGGAACCCCTTATAGATTTCATCGCCACCACCGTTTCTTGATCTTTAAGATGGTATAAAACTGATGCGGTAGCTGTTTCGCACCCATTTCGAATGCAAATAGATCCCTTTCCGTCACACAGAGGCCCCGTTCGGGCCCTTGAGCTTCATCTGTGCCAGTCCTAGGTCTAGAAATTTTTCTTTGCAGAACAGCCGTTTGATCCAAAATAATAGTCGCAACTTGTGAAACTTGTTTGTTCCACCTTTAAACGCAAAACTGCCTCTTCCCTTGCAACTTAAGAAAATTTAATTGCCTTTGATACCTGTAGCGGCTTAAATATCACTACATGGTTACCCATATATCATTAGGCCCCTTCTTAAGCCGCCATCTTGAATAAACTTAAAATGTTTTCCTCCGGGTTAACTCTGGACCGGAACCTCTTATTTTGTCATAGGCTTCGATTTACGTAATGGCACCCAAGGCTCCCAAAGCTCCTGTGACCTACAACTGGGTCAAATCCACTGTTACAGAGAGCACCTTGTCAGATTTTGTGAAATCCGTCCATCTGCCCAAGACGAAGGAGGTCATGTCTTATCGTGCTCCTAACCCGTCAGAGGAGAAGCCTCAACCCAAAAAGGGGGAGGTAATCGTGTTTACTAATCACATGAACCGGGGCTTCGCTCCACCCGGTTCAAAATTCTTCAGGGATGTTTTGCATTTCTTTGACCTCAGACCTCAAGACATCGGGCCCAATTCCGTGTCAAACATTTGCAACTTCCAAGTCTTCTGCGAGGTGGACCTTGGAGAAGATCCCAATATACTTTTATTCAGAGAGTTGTTCTATTTAAACCGGCAGAATGGACGTGCCAACGGGCCCAGTCTTGAACTTGGTGGCATCTCGATTCAGCGGCGGAGAGACTGCCTCTTTCCTTATGCTGAACTGTCGAGTCACCCAAAGGATTGGAATCAGACGTGGTTCTATTGTCAGGACACTTCTCCGGCTGAGGAAAACCATCTGCCCGGCTTCCGCGCCCTGCGCCTTGAGTCCAACCACCCGCTGCCGGATAAACTGACTACTGTTGAACGTCTGCCACTTGCTCCCACCATTAGAAAAATCAAAGCTCTTTTGGGAAATGGCTTAGATGACATCGACCTGGTCCGAGTCTGGATTACTTGGCGAGTGCTTCCGTTAAGCCGCCGCCCCGGCTTAATGTGCACTTACTCCGGCGAGAAGGATGACCCACTGCGTCATAGCCCCGATGACTTACCAGAAGATGTGGTGGAGGCCATGGTCCAATCGTTGTTGAAAGAAGGCACGGTGATTAGTAATGCCTTTGGCTTACTTCCCTTCTACAAGAAGAACCCGGCCCCTGTTGTGAGTCACTAACCTCAATGAATACTCTTTACTCTATTACATCTTGCTTTTACTCATAACTCCTTATCATTTTTTACAGGCTGATGACAACTTCTGGAAGGTCAAATATAACCATGAGGCGGCCAAACAAGCCAAAGCGGCAAAAAGAGCTGAAAGGAAAGCCGCCAAAACAGGAACTTCAAGGAAGAAGAAACCAAGCGCTTCGGATTTACTCAAATTGGATGACACTTCTGATGATGAATAAGAGGTAATCCTTAACTCTCCTGACTCTTTTGTCATTATTTTATTGACATTATATCCTTTCAGGAGGATACGGGGAACAACCAAGCGATTGATGAAGAGGTGACTATAATCTCCTCCGACTCAGAGCCTTTGCAAAAGCAAAAAATCTGAAGGATGACCCAGAAAGTAAGATTTTCACATCCTCTAGCTTATCAAGATCCTCAATTTCTTTTGAAGCAACAACGGTTTGAAAGCCGGAGGCAGACCTGGAACAGCAAGGATGTAGAGCTCTCCTCCGGCTTACCTGATGTAACCAGGAAGCGTCGGACTGAGGTTATCTCCGATTTACGTTCTGTTTTACCTTTCGCGGGTTTATTTCACCAACCTCTCAATTCATATGACTCCAATTATCAGTATACCTCTCCTTCCTCCGGCGAGTCTATGCAATCTAACATGCCGGCTTTCAAAACTGCCCCCGGGTAACTTATTTTTGTTTACCTTATGCTTTACCTTACCCATGCTCTTATACTCATCCTCCTGCCTTTGTCCACAGCATGCAAGTGAAGCCCAGTAAGAGGGCAAAAAAGAGTAAGCCGTCCCGAGACCCGGTCGTGACTGAACCGGAGCTTGGCACGACTGCTCCTGATAGTTCTACCCATCAGCCGCCGCCTGAACCAGCCTATGACATTCCAGCACCAACCTCTGATCCACCCGCCGAAGACACTCTCAACAGCTCTGATAACCCGGAAGCTCCTAGCCCGGTCAAGACAATTGATCCAGACATTGAGATTCTGAAGACTCACTTTGTTGAGCGAGGGCGACCCACTATCCTTGCCAAGTGCTCTGCTAAGGAGGAACTTCTGGAACGCCGAAAGGCCAAGCTAGATATTGCTGACTATACTCATTTAAGTATTGGAGATATAGTCTCTGGCTATCTCAATCAAGTACATAGCAGCCGTGACCTGGAAATTGGCATGGTGAAGCAAATACAGCAAAAATCTGAGGTATGACTTATGCTACTTTTCTGAATCATACTTACTGTATTAGCCCCCAAGTCTATTGCTTATGAATAAATATGATGTAGACTTAGAAAACTACTTAGCACTGATTTATCCGGCTTTTGAAAGAAGATATTTAACCCGGTTGTAACATGATACTTTAAACTTGCGATACACATTAGCCCCCAAGTGTCAAGCATCTTTGCTTGCAAAGTGCTTGAGACTTAATTTCCATGAGCCGGCATTGTAAGTTAAAATTCTTCAGCACACATTAGCCCCAAGTGTCAAGTATCTTTGCTTGCAAAGGGCTTGGGACTTAATGTTATCTTACCATGATTCTGATTATAACCCGTCATTAATACAGGCCACCATAAGTCAATTTGAGTCGGAGATTGCTGACCTGAAGAGCCGCCTGGCCGCTCAAGAACTTGAAATTCAAAAGGCCAACTCCAAATTTGAATTCAGTGTCTCTGAACAAGAGAAGCTGAAGAAGAATTTTGAGGCAGAGAAGAAAATCTGGGCTGATGAAAAGGCTTCACTGGTGACCCGGGCTGAGACGGCAGAAGGTTTACTTGCAGAAGCAACAACGGAGTTGTCTGGCTTAAAGCGCCAGATATCTCAAATGGTCTCAGCAATCTTTGGTAAGTTACTCATATAGACTTTAAACTTTGCAAACCTCCTTTCAATGATTACTTCAATAGTCTGCTCCGTCTCACTTTATGTTTAATAATGCAGGCCCTAGGAGCACAAACCTCAAGCAGAACATCTTGATCAAGCTGAAGGCGGTTTATACTCTTGTGGAGCAGCTCTACACCGGGTCACAACATGCTCTGGCCGTTGTAGCTTTATCATATGACGTTCCTCACCTCCTGCAAGATGTGCTGAAACGGCTTGCTTCACTACCTCAACGGATCCAAGATCTAAGGCGGGCGTCCGCAAGAGCCGGGGCCGTAGCTGCGTTGAGTCATGCGAAAGTATGGATTCCGGAACTAGACCCGGCCGACCTCGCTCTTGGATACCCCAGTCTTAAAGAAGATGGGACCGTATTTGATGAACATGACTTCACCGCCTGTGTCAAAGATATACGCCCCGTGGCCACTCTTATTGGGAATGATACTGATCTTACAAAGTATCAGTCGGGCTATGACAGCAAGAACCGGAGAATCCCAACACCTCCCTATGATGAAGTCAGCCTGATCCCTCCAACTCGTAAGCATACCTTTGCCCCTAAAGTGGACCCAGCCGGTTTAATAGATGATGAAGCCGAGTTTGAAGCCTTGAGCGGCATTGACTGGGCCTCGTCAACTTTCCAGGACAAAGCAGCCGACGGAGAAGCGGAGAAGGATGACCTGGAGTCTTGAAGCCAACCAAAGGAGTGAACCGCCAGGCGTTTTATGACTTTGCAAAACAATGCTTCATTATTCAGACTCAGGGAGTCCTGTAATAGGGTAGAAAAAACCTCTCAATTTTGTCATGCCTTCGCGCATGTTTATGGCGCTTAATACTTTTGTAAGCCGCCATCGCTATATACTTCCATCTTATATTGATCTTTTATCTCCTTGATGTCAAATTTGCTTACCTTATCCTGCATATAAAACAAGCAAAATTCCCTTGGTGGTTTATCGCATCAGGGGTCACATAAGGTATTGATAACTCAGAGTGCGAACCAACACATCATATAAAGGCCAGGCTACGATTATAACTGTTAAACATAATCACAATAGTATACCTACAATCCTTTTGATGATCTCTCCTGCTTATATGATTTACACCATGCGGGTAAATTTAACTCCTTAAGGTTGGAACATATAATGTTCACCTGTCACTTAATAACCTAGGGTGATCAATATTAAGCCGGAAGAACAAAAAACCATCTCATAGTGCTTTCAAGAAGGTCTCAAGATAGTCAAATAATTATGTTTATGAAATATAATTGATAACAAACATATTCAAAGGCGTCTGATTCGAATATGATCAGTAAACCGTTCCAAAGGGGATAAGCTAAGATTCGGATACGATCATATAGCCCCCAGTGGCTTTGGCGATGCCGATCAAGTGGGTATCGACAACTATGTTCTCTTTGGTTCGAATAGGACCTATGTTTGAACAGGAAGCCCCCAAATGACCATAAGAGTTGTTTAATGACGCTGATTCAAATACGATCCACGTCAGACCCAAAGGAGTTAAGCTATGATTCAAATATGATCAAGAAGCCCCCAAATGGGTTTGGCAGTATGCCGATCAAGTGAGTATCGACAGCTATGTTCTCTTTGATTCGAATATGACCTATGTTTGAACAGGAAGCCCCCAAGTGATCATGGCTAGATTCAGATATGATCATAAGCCGGACCAAAAGGAGAGCCGGATTCAGATATGATCCGCTCCCTGTTGGTTGTTTCCACCATCTGATAAAAAAGACATATAGACCGTTGAGGGTAAAAAAGGACAGAGGTCCTGCTTTATTGCTTTATATAATATATACATCGTCAAAATATATACATCTTGAGAGCCGGTGGCTCAAGTATAGTAAGGCCGAAGATGGGCGATATTCCACGGCCGGCGGGTCTCCTCCTCCGATTTACGTGAGTCTTTGTGCTATCGAACATCGATGAAGTAGTATGACCCGTTGTTCAGATTCTTGCTGAGCACAAAGGGTCCTTCCCAAGGAGGGGATAGCTTGTGCATATCAGACTGATCCTGGATGAGCCGGAGCACTAAGTCGCCTTCCTGAAAGGTTCTTCTTCTAACCTGACGGCTGTGATAGCGACGAAGGTCTTGCTGGTAAATCGCCGAGCGGGCTATTGCCAAGTCTCGCTCCTCATCCAACAAATCAAGTGCATCCTGACAAGCTTTTTTGTTATCAGCCTCAACGTAAGCCGTCACGTGGGGTGAGTCGTGCCGGATGTCACTTGGCAGGACTGCCTCTGCTCCATAAACCATGAAAAAAGGTGTGTAACCCGTGGATCTGTTAGGCATAGTGTTGATGCTCCACAGTACAGAGGGTAACTCCTCCACCCAACAACCCAGAGTCCGCTGTAAGGGGACCAAGAGCCGTGGTTTAATACCCTTCAGGATCTCTTGATTAGCTCTTTCTGCTTGACCATTGGATTGAGGATGAGCAACAGCCAAAACATCAAGCCGGATATGTTCTTGTTGACAGAACTCTTCCATGGTACCCTTGGAGAGATTAGTGCCATTATCAGTTATGATGTTGTGTGGAAAACCAAAACGAAAGATCACCTTTTTGATGAACTGAACCGCTGTGGCTGCATCACACTTACTGACCGGCTCTGCCTCAACCCACTTTGTAAACTTATCCACTGCCACCAGGAGGTGTGTCTTTTTATCCTTAGACCTCTTGAAAGGTCCAACCATGTCAAGCCCCCAGACTGCGAACGACCAAGTAATTGGAATCATCCTCAACTCTTGAGCCGGCACATGAGCTCGTCATGAGAATTTTTGACATCCGTCACATTTGCTGACTAGATCCTCTACATTAGCATGAGCCGTCAGCCAATAGAAACCATGACGGAAAGCCTTGGCCACAAGAGATTTTGAGTCGGCATGATGACCACAATCTCCTTCATGGATCTCACGAAGTATGTCTTGACCCTCCGCACGCGACATAGAACGTTGAAATGCCCCCGTGACACTAAGGTGATGTAACTCGCCATTAACAATCGTCATAGATTTGGACCGTCTGATGATTTGTCTCACCAAGGTCTCATCCTCAGGCAACTCTCCCCGGGTCATGTAGGCCAAATATGGCACTGTCCAATCCGGGATGACGTGAAGGGCAGCCACCAGCTGTGCCTCCGGGTCTGGCACTGCTAGTTCTTCCTATGTAGGTACCTTGACATAAGGATTATGCAAAACGTCGAGAAAGGTATTAGGCGGCACCAGCTTACGCTGAGATCCCAACCGACTTAATGCATTAGCCGCCTCATTCTTCCTTCGATCGATGTGCTCTACTTGATAACCTCTGAAGTGTCCAGCCACAACATCTACTTCATGAAGGTAAGACGCCATAAGGGGATCCTTGGAGTCCCACTTGCCTGACACTTGTTGAGCCACGAGATCTGAGTCGCCCAAGCACCTTACCCGGCTCAAATTCATCTCTTTGGCCATCCGGAGACCATGGAGCAAGGCCTCGTACTTAGCTGCATTGTTAGTACAGGGAAACATAAGCTGGAGCACATAACGAAATTTATCACTTCGAGGGGAAGTTAAAACAACTCCAGCCCCTGAGCCTTCTAACTGCCTGGACCCATCAAAGTGAATAGTCCAATATGTGTTATCTGGCTTCTCCTCAGGTGCCTGCAACTCTGTCCAATCATTGATAAAGTCCACCAAGGCTTGAGGTTTAATAGCAGTACGTGGCATATACTTCAAACCATAGGGCCCAAGCTCAATAGCCCACTTGGCAATTCGTCCTGTGGCCTCCCTGTTCTGAATGATGTCTCCCAAAGGGGCAGAACTTACCACTGTTATAGGATGACTTTGGAAGTACTGCTTCAGCTTTCGGTTTGCCATGAACACTCTGTAAACAAGTTTCTACCAATGTGGATATCTCTGTTTAGACTCAATGAGCACCTCGCTGATGTAGTAAACCGACCATTAAACTGGATGCTCCTTGCCTGCCTCCTTACGCTCCACCACAATGGCGACACTGATGGCTCGTGAATTAACAGCCACATATAACAGCAACGGCTCTTTATCAATGGGAGCCGCAAGGACCGGTGGCTCAGACAACTGTCTCTTTAAATCCTCAAAGGCAGTATTAGCAGCATCACTCCAGACAATAGTGTCTATTTTCTTCATCATCTGATACAGCGGTAGGGCCTTCTGACCTAACCGGCTTATGAACCAGCTTAAAGCAGCAACACGACCCGCCAGTTGTTGAACATCATTGATGCACGCTAGTTTAGCTAGAGAGGTAATTGCCTTGATCTTCTCCGGATTAGCTTCAATGCCTCTGTTTGAAACCAAGAAACCCAAGAGCTTACCTGCAGGTACACCAAATACACACTTTTCCGGGTTAAGCATCATTTTATAAACCCGGAGATTATCAAAGATCTCTTTCAGGTCAGATATCAAGGTTTCCTTCTCTCTGGACTTCACCATGATATCATCCACATAAGCATGAACATTGCGCCCAATTTGATCGTGGAGACAGTTCTGTACAGATCGCTGATAAGTTGCCTGAGCACTCTTGAGCCCAAATGGCATAGATACATAGCAGAAGGCTCCAAACGGAGTGATGAAAGCCGTCTTCTCCTGGTCCTTAACTGCCATCTTGATCTGATGATAACCAGAGTAAGCATCCAAAAATCTTAACCACTCACAACCCGTCGTAGCATCAATGATTTGATCAATACGGGGGAGAGCAAAGGGATCAGTCGGACAAGCCTTATTTAAGTCCGTGTAATCCACACACATCCGCCAGGTGCCATTCTTCTTGAGCACGAGCACCGGGTTAGCCAACCACTCCGGGTGAAAAGCTTCAACAATAAACCCATCTGCTAAGAGCCGGGCGACTTCCTCTCCAATAGCTTTCCGCCTCTCTTCGTTGAACCGACGAAGAAACTGCTTGACCGGCTTATACTTCGGATCAATATTGAGAGTGTGCTCAACGAGTTCTCTCGGTACACCTGGCATGTCAGAAGGTTTCCATGCAAAGATGTCCCGGTTCTCATGGATGAACTCGATGAGCGTGCTTTCCTATTTAGGATCCAAATTGGCACTGATGCTGAACTGCTTAGATGAATCACCCGGATTGAAATCCACAAGCTTGGTTTCAGTAGCCGACTTAAACTTCATCGCCGGGTCATGCTCGGTGGTTGGCTTCTTTAGAGAGGTCATATCTGCTGGGTCAACGTTGTTTTGATAAAACTTCAGTTCCTCCGCTGCACAAACAGACTCAGCATAAGCCGCGTCGCCCTCCTCACATTCCAGGGCTACCTTTCGACTTCCATGCACGGTGATGGTACCCTTGTGACCCAGCATCTTAAGCTGAAGGTAAACATAGCACAGCCGTGCCATGAACTTGGCATAAGCCGACCGTCCAAACAGAGCATGATATGGACTCCTGAGAGGACGACCGTCTCACCACCATCTTCAGATCCTTCAGAACGTTCTTCTCCATGGATGTAGACCACAAAGACACTCTTCATGCTGGGTTGGACTCGGGCGGGTCTTGCACGCTGAGTCGTCTCGACGAGGTTAGTGCAGTTGTCCGGCTCAGGGCCCGGCTCACCAATCCGGCCGATGAAGACGTGGATTCCGCTGAAGGGGACCCGGTACCCGTACTCAATTGAGTCGGCGTCGGGGCTCCAGCCTTCGTCGTCGATGTAGATCTTGCCGCAACGACTCTTGGTCATCCGGCCCACTGCGTATCCCTTGAGCCCTTCGAAGTTGCCCTTCAAGAACTCAAATCCACCGTGCGCTGGCCCCATGGTGGACGCCAACTGTCGTGGAATTGTCACATCAGATGTCCTAGTGAAAGGACTTAATCGTGGAGACATCGCAACTAGGAAGCTTGAAGGGGTTAGTTAGGACAAGAGACACGAGGGGCTTATACTAGTTCGGCCCCTTACGATGAAGGTAAGGCCTATGTCTAGTTGGGTTGGTATTGCTTGATGTTTCGATGACCAGGGAGCGAGATACGCTATGCCTGGTTCTCGATGAGTTGCTTCTTACCCTAAGCCGCCAGCGGGTCGTCCCCTTATATACACAGGTGGACGCCCTGCGGCCTACAGAGTCCCGGCCGGCTCATAGACAGTGTCCGGCTCAGTGACTAGTTAAGTCTACCTTATGTTACAAGTCATATTATCATGACGGTTTACCACTATGGGCCTTAAGCCTCTTGCAGGCCTTAGACCCATTATTGAACCGCCATCTTCATGCTTGGTCTTGGGCTTCTTTCTGATGAGTCTTCTTTGCATAACCCGACCCCTCCTGGGCGGCTTACACAAATAGTTATATCCCCAACATAACTCATGAGTGATACCCAGTGTATCCAGATAGAGGTCGAGGCCGGTGTTCTTGAACTCAGTGCCATTGTCGCTTCTGATGTGCTTGATCTTGATGCCATAGTTCGTCATGGCACGATTGGCAAAGCGTCTGAAGACATCCTGCACTTCAGTCTTGTAGAGGATTATATGCACCCAAGCATATCGAGAGTAATCATCAACAATGACGAAGCCATAGAGACAAGCAGTAGCATTGAGAGTAGAGTAGTGAGTAGGGCCGAATAGGTCCATGTGAAGCAGCTCGAAAGGTTGATATGTAGTCATGATTGTCTTCGAGGGATGCTTGTCCCTGGTCATCTTTCCAGCTTCGCAGGCACCACATAGATGATCCTTCTTGAACTTGACGCCTTCGATGCCCATGACATGCTTCTTCTTCGCGAGAGTGTGCAAGTTCTTCATGCCAGCATGTCCTAGCCTTCGATGCCAAAGCCAGCATTCTGAAGCTTTTGCTAGAAGACATATGACCATCTGCGGTCCTGCTGAGAAATCTACCATGTACAGATCATCTTTCCGATAACCTTCAAAGACTAGAGACTTGTCAGATTCCATTAGCACAAGGCATCGATATTTTCCAAATAGCACAATCATGTTTAAGTCACAAAGCATTGAGACAGGCATTAAGTTGAAACCAAGGGATTCAACAAGCATCACTTTATCCATGTGCTGATCCCTTGATATTGCAACTCTGCCTAGACCCAATACTTTGCTTTTACCAGTGTCAGCAAATGTGATGTGACACTTGTCTGATGGATGCAGCGTTGAATCCATCAGAAGACTTCGATCGCCCGTCATGTGGTTAGTGCATCCACTATCCATAATCCATTCTGAAGTACGAGGTGTCATAGCATATAGTGCAGTTTGGGGGATAGACTTCACCAAGCGAGTTGTGAAGCATAAACATTTGACGAACAAGTGGAACATGAAAATTCAAATCTTGGTTAGGATAGATAGGATGAGTGTCAAGGAATCCTAGAACGAAGTACATAGTAAGACCATTTGGGCATTTTATCTTGCGCCCCACAAGATGTTTAAGTTCCTCAACATTTGTTTTGGACGCCTTAGTTTTCCGGCTGGAGACCTTTCCTTGCAAAAGAGAGTTAAGTTTTCTTAACCACCCACAGTTTCAAGGGTGGCTTAGAAGCAATGAGTCTAAGTGCAGCATCTGAGAACTTCGGATTCAGAGCCCTAGTAAATAGCCTTGCAGGGGGTGAATAATACTCATATGAATAAGCAGAAAAGTTCTTAGTTCTCTGAACATAGCAGTTTGATGAAACACGCTCATATTCATGGGTCTGAGTATGATTTCCCTGCAAAACATTGACGTTAGGGTTACTCAGATGAGTCCACGATCTGTATGAAGCTTTAGGACCATATGAAGCCTTTGGTATGGGGTTTTTCTTCTTCACAGATGGTGTCATGATGACATTCATTGGAATATTCTCAAGAGAACTTTTAGGTACCCATATCTTCTTCATAGGTGGTCCATTCCCGTAGTTAGTACCAATATACCCGGCAAATACTTCACCATTCTGATTCTTAAACAGTTTATAGTTTGCATCAAAGGATTCATCAATGATAATGGGTTAGCACAAGTGAAACCAGATAGGGTGGATGGATCTACTGAAGGTTCCTTTGCAGCAACCCATGTGGTTTTGGGGTACTGCTCAGGCTTCCAGTACGACCCATCAACATTCATTTTCCTCTCGAACCCAACACTCTCTTTTCTAGGGTTTCGGTTCAGAATCTGTTTTTTGAGGACATCACATAATGTATGATGTCCTTTGAGACTTTTGTACATCCCTGTCTCAAGCAGTGTCTTCAACCTGGCATTCTCATCAGCAATAGTAGCGGTATCTTCAGGATCACCAGAACTGCAGTCAGATTCTTCTTCAGATGAGGAAGCAGCAGCCTTTGCCTTCAAAGCGCGAGTTCGGCCATAGTTGGGGCCATAGATATCTCGTTTCTCAGATAGCTGGTACTCATGTGTGTTGAGCCTCTCAAGTATGTCTGATGGATCGAGAGACTTGAAATCAGGGCGTTCTTGTATCATCAGGGCTAAGGTGTCAAATGAGCTATCAAGAGATCTCAGAAGTGTCTTCTCATGCCTCGTGATCTCAGAGGCGCCGAGTGCTTGGAGCTCATTTGTGATATCAGTGAGACGATCAAATGTGAGCTGGACATTCTCGTTGTCGTGTCTCTTGAAGAGGTTGAAGAGGCTGTGGAGAGTACTGATCCGTTGATCTCGCTGAGTGGAGACGCCTTCAGTGACCTTGGAGAGCCAGTCCCAGACTAGCTTCGACGTTTCCAGAGCAGTCACATGACCATATTATCCTTTGGTCAGATGACCACAGATGATGTTCTTGGCTGTAGAGTCCAATTGAATGAACTTCTTGACATCAGCAGGGGTGACACCTTCACCAGTCTTGGGAACGCCGTTCTTGACGACATACCATAGATCGACATCAATGGCTTCAAGATGCATGCGCATCCTATTCTTCCAGAAGGGATATTCAGTGCCATCGAAGATGGGGCATGCAGTGGAGACTTTGATTATCCCTGCAGTCGACATAGCTAAATTCCAGGTGGTTAAACCGAATCACACAGAACAAGGGAGTACCTTGCTCTGATACCAATTGAAAGGGCTAGTTATCGACTAGAGGGGGGGTGAATAGGCGATTTTTATGAAAGTCTTCAAAACATGGAAGTTTCGAAGATACACAATAGAAACAACACTATTCGAATGCAGCAGAAGGTAGACTACACTAGACAAGCCATAGTCAAGTATTCAATGAAGTGAAAGCACAAAGACTAATGGCAGCTAGGTAGTAAAGATCAGGATGGAAGATAGTATGAAGCCAATCAGATCAGGTAGTCACAAAGTGAAGTCAAACAGATAATGCAAGCAGACAATGACTTCAAGAAGACAAACTGTAAGTAGAGAGAAGTGAGAGATAGAACTAGTAGCTTCAGGAGGACAGGGATTTGTTCGACCAGTTCCAGTTGCTGTGACAATTGTACGTCTGGTTAGGGAGGCTGAGATTCAACTCAGAAGACTGCGTCTTCACCTTATTCCCCTTGAGCTAAGGACACTTAATCCCTGCCCAATCACTCTGGTAAGTCTTCAAGGTAGACTTCCGAACCTTCACAGACTTCGTTCACCGGCAATCCACAATGACTCTTGGATTCTCAGAACGCGACGCCTAACCGGCTGGAGGACTCACAGTCCTCAAGTGTAACAAGTCTTCAGATCACGCGGACAGAAAGACTTCAGTGATGCCAAACACTCTTTGGGCTCTGGGTGGTTTAGGATTTGTCCTCGCAAGGATTCTCTCTCAAAGGCTTCAAAGGGGGGTTGCTCTCAAAACGACAAAAGCTGTGTACTAACTCTGAGCAGCCACCAATTTATGGTGTAGGGGGTGGGCTATTTATAGCCACTGGGCAACCCGACCTGATTTGTCCGAAATGACCCTGGGTCGCTAAGGAACTGACACGTGTCACAACGGTCAGATTTCAAACACACGCGGCAGCTTGACTTGGGCTACAAGTAAAGCTGACTTATCCGACTCTGGATAAGATTTGCACTCATTGTCTTCGCTCGAAGACATAGGATTTGGTTGAGTATCACTTTAGTCACTCTGACTTTGTTCACTTGGACCCCACTTAACAGTGCGGTGGTTCCTATGACTCAATAAAGAAGAAAAGGAAACAACGAAACAACTAAGTCTTCGCGCTCCATAGTCTTCACTCAATGTCTTCTCGTGTCATAGTCTTCAACGTGAATGGCTTCACAGACCACCATTGTCTTCAATGTCTTCACACATTTTTAGGGGCCATCTTCCGTAGGTAAACCGAATCAATGAGGGACTACTACCTGTGTTATCCTGCAATTCTCACAAACACATTAGTCCCTCAACCAGGTTTGTCGTCAATACTCCAATACCAACTAGGGGTGCCACTAGATGCACTTACAATCTCCCCATTTTTGGTGATTGATGACAAACTGGTTGAAGTTTTCAACGGGGATAAAAGTATGTGAAATTGTAAATGATTAAGATATTGTCTTCATAGATGGCAAAAGGGCCCCCCTGAAGATCTGCATATAAATGTTTTGCATTGGAATGCAAATGCACATGGTAGGTTGTACTTGTGGAGATCTTCTTCACCATATGAAGACAATGCATCATGCATGAACATATATACAGAAATAATGACATGCATAATGAAAAATGGACGTCTGCCAATGACTTCATGCGGGATTTATCATCGCACATGCGGAATTTATCATCGCATCACACAGAATAGCAGAAAAAGTAGCAGACGACCATCAAGTTCAAGTGTTACAACTCAAAGAACCAAATGTATCAAAGGCAAGAGTTGTAATCACTAGGCAAAAGTATATCAACCACCCATATGACCCGCTTGAAGACTATCAACATATGCTTCTCCCCCTTTTGTCAGTAAGGACCAAAAAGGTTTGAAGACATAGTCGCTACTCGTTCCCATGAGGAGTAGGTGAAGCAGCATGGTCGTTGTTGAGATTTGGTGGTGCAGAAGAGCTTGGTGCAGTGTCGATACGCGCAGAGGTTGGAGGTGGTGAGGTAGCATCATCTGTGTCATCCAGTACTCTGGCATTTACAGTTGCTGCAGAGGAGGAGTACTCTGAATCTTCAAGAGACGGGGTTCGATGCAAGACAACATTCCTGGGAGGAGTGGAGTCGAACTTGAATCGCTCGGTGAAGCCATCATCTTGAAGATCAGCTTCAGCACTTAGCAATGTCAGACTCTTCCAGGACCTCCGACAGGTTTCATGAGTGACAAAGGCATTCTTGGTGGCAAGATCGGGAATGCGATTGACATCCACCAAGAGGCTTTGCATTTAACGCTTCATCCAGTAATGATGCTTGTCATGTTTCTGATGCAAGGCCACGAGAAGCTCTTAATCGTTGAGCACACGAGATCACTTCCGAGGCCTTGGAGCAATAGTGCTTTCTGTGGCTTCAGTGCGTGCACGACGAGTGTTGAGGCCATAGGATAAACACGAGAAGCAACCTGAACACCTTCAACATGCTGGCAAAAACTCTGACGATCTGCATTGTGAAGATATAGTGCTTCCTTGGCAGGCTCTGGGTAAATGGCTTCAATGGACATATCAACCTCTGGTAGAAATATGAGATGGTTACGTGCATAGGGTTGATAGTCAATGGCCGAGTGAAGCTTGATCAGACGCATAGTCCAAGGAACATAGAATTTTAGACCAAAGATGTCAGAGCCAGATGCAGCAAATTGGCAAATTAAGAAATCCTGAGTATTGAAGATTTTGCCATTGAGAATATAGAAGACCAATGTCTTCATTGCACCTTCAAGCTTTGCTGAGGTGGAATGCCCTTCGATGGGCCATAGAGTTTGCCTTATGATATGATAGATGGTTCGGGCAGATACTCTAGGTCTTCAACAAAGAATTCCTTTAGATATTCAGTGTCATGTGGCAGTGGCTTCATCATGCTCAGCAGTTGGCTCATGTTGGGCTCTGGTTTCTGAAAGATGCTCTCCAATGCATCGCGGTGAAGCTGACAACCAGGTTCATACAATTCGCCTGGAGTGGACATGCCGGTAAGCTCAATGAGGTCAAAGGCTTTGGCTTCACGATGGATATTGCCTGTCATCCACTCAAGGACCCATGTCTTCGGATCCCTGTTGTAGCCGCGAATGTGGAGAGTGGCATAAAACTGGAGCAGAAACTCTTCATTCCAATGCTCCTTATTAGTGACAAACTGTAGCAGGCCTGCATCTCGAAAACAGTCAAGTGCTTCTTCTAAGCAGGGCAGGCCAGCAATGGCTTCGGAATCCAGTCGCATATGAGGGAATATGTGCTCTTGGTTGTATAGAATGCAGGAGTAATAGCTTCATTGTTGATAGCTCCAGAATCGATCAGATGTTATTCTTGGCATGGAATATGGCTTTTTGGCACTATCAAAGAAGGTGTTGTGTGCAATGAAGCCATTTACATTGAATGATCCTGGTGCAGATGCAGTACCTAGAAACCTTGGCAACCTTGGCTTTGGCATCTGAACCTGAGGCCTGTGCTCCACATGATAATCAAATTTGGGACCGAGAGCAGGCGGAGGAATCAGAATAGGCCATCTGATAGGAACAAGATCGCCTTGGTAGAATTCATGCTCAATGGTGTGGGGCCTTGGAGGCGGAACATGAGCAGTGGCATTAGCAGAGGCATCAGGCTGCACATTTGTTTCGTGTGCAACATTGGCTTCATTCACAGTGTTGACTTGAGGCGCCGCATTAGCTTCAGTCATGACAACGTCATTGGCTTCGGTGGTGTTGTTGGTGGCCGCCTCAGTATTCTCAACCTCCACTCAAGTAGCTGGAGGGTCGGGCACAGACACATTCTCCTCGAGAATATCTTATTCTTGGTTGGTGGGGGGTGTAGCAACATGATTTTCTTCTTGTCTTTCATCGGCTGCTGCAGTCGGAATCTGTTCAGAAGCATTAGCTTTGGACACAGGAACCGTCACAGAAATATTGTCTTCAGGGAACACTTGACGTGCCACTGAGTTGAACTGGTGTGAATCCTCTTCTGTGATGGTTGTCATGGAGACCGATGGCCTCTGGCCTTTGCGAAGCCGTTTAAACACGGACGACGCTTTCGGTGATGGCGTGGTCTCCATGTAATTGTCGTCATTGGCAATTAGACTTGAACCTTGCGTTGGTGAAGGACGGAGTGTACTTGGTGAGTCTTGAACTGGGGTTGCTGGTGGGCGCGATTAGCCCATGATGCATCCTGTGAGATTGGCGTCAAAGGACAACCAATACTGATGAGCTCGCTGTTCGTGAGAATAGGCAATCATACTGTTGGGCGCTCAATGTGAGGAAGGACTTCATCATCTACATTGTCTTGGGAACCAATGTCTTCAGTCGTGATGGGGTCAACGGCTGGATCTTCTTCAGCTTCAGGAGCCTCTGTGGAAGCAGACTCATGAATGATCAACTGGCATTCTTGATTTGCAGGGTCAAGATGAGCAAAAGCAATGGGTTCGACAACGAGGGGCTCTATGGGAGCAGCCCGATCTCTCTTCTCATTTTTTCTCTTCTTGGGGGGTGGTGCATCATCAGCGGTGCTCTGGATTTTTCGCTTCCTGGCTTCGGCTTCAGCTGCCTTGGTTTTCTTCTGTTCTGAACCCACTGTGGGGACCTTAGGCTTTGAGCCTGTCATGCTGGCAGGGAAGACAATGTGAGGTTCTTCCCGCCGTGGAGCTTCAGTTTGGGCCACAGTGTGCTTCTTCTTCTTCTTGGCAGCCATCTTGGGGTCAATGCCAGGACGCCCAAGAGCCTTGCGCTTTTCATCTTCGTTGTAAGCCTGAACACACTTGGTAGCAAGATGCTTTATGCGCTCTCTTGAGCCTTTGGCTTCTTCACGCTTCTTGAGAAATGCCTCCTTAATGTTAGTTTTGCTAGGGTTTGATCCCGAGTATCCATTATGTTCTACGATTGATGTTGCTATGACTTTGCCATGCTTAATGCTTGTCACTAGGGCCCGAGTGCCATGATTTCGTATCTGAACCTAGTATGTTTTCATGAATATGTGTGAGTTCTTGATCCTATCTTGCAAGTTATAGTCACCTACTACGTGTTATGATCCAGCAAACCCCGGAGTGACAATAGTCGGGACACTTCCTGGTGATGACCGTAGTTTGAGGAGTTCACATATTCACTAAGTGCTAACGCTTTGGTCCGATACTGTATTAAAAGGAGGCCTTAATATCCCTTAGTTTCCACTAGGACCCCGCTGCCACAGGAGGGTAGGACAAAAGATGTCATGCAAGTTTATTTCCATAAGCACGTATGACTATATTCGGACTACATGCCTACACTACATTGATGAATTGGAGCTAGTTCTATGTGACCCTATGTTATAACTGTTGCATGATGAATTGCATCCGACATAATTATCCATCATTGATCCATTGCTTACGAGCTTTTCACATATTGATCCTTGGTTAGTTACTTCTCCATTACCACTGTTACGATTGCTATAAAACTGCTACTGTTACTTTTGCCACCCTTACCGTTATTTCCATACTACTTTGCTACTAAATACTTTGCTGCAAATATTAAGTCTTTCAGGTGTGGTTGAATTGACAACTCAGCTGCTAATACTTGAGAACATTCTTTGGCTCCTGCTACGTCTTGAGCTTGCGTTGGTTTTCCTTGAAGAGGAAAGGGTGATGCAGCAATAGTAGCGTAAGTATTTCCCTCTGTTTTTGAGAACCAAGGTATCAATCCAGTAGGAGGCTCCTCAAAAGTCCCACGCACCTACACAAACAAACCAAGAACTTGCAACCAACGCAATAAAGGGGTTGGCAATCCCTTCACGGCCACTTGTGAAAGTGAGATCTAATAGAGATAGTAAGATAAGATAAATATATTTTTGGTATTTTATAAGATAGATGCAAAAAGTAAAGATGCAAATAAAAGTAGATTGGAAGCAAATATGATAAGAGATAGACCCGGGGGCCATAGGTTTCACTAGAGGCTTCTCTCAAGATAGCATAAGTATTACAGTGGGTGAACAAATTACTGTCAAGCAATTGATAGAAAAGCGAATAATTATGAGATTATCTAGGCATGATCATGTATATAGGCATCACGTCCGCAACAAGTAGACCGACTCCTGCCTGCATCTACTACTATTACTCCACACATCGACCGACTCGTGCCTGCATCTAGAGTATTAAGTTCATAAGAACAGAGTAACGCCTTAAGCAAGATGACATGATGTAGAGGGATAAACTCATGCAATATGATATAAACCCCATCTTTTTATCCTCGATGACAACAATACAATACGTGCCTTGCAACCCTTTCTGTCACTGGATAAGGACACCGCAAGATTAAACCCAAAGCTAAGCACTTCTCCCATGGCAAGAAAGATCAATCTAGTAGGCCAAACCAAACTGATAATTCGAAGAGACTTGCAAAGATAACTCAATCATACATAAAAGAATTCAGAGGAGATTCAAATATTTCTCATAGATAAACTTGATCATAAACCCACAATTCATCGGATCTCGACAAACACACCGCAAAAAGAGTTTACATCGAATAGATCTCCACAAGAGAGGGGGAGAACATTGTATTGAGATCCAAAAAGAGAGAAGAAGCCATCTAGCTAATAACTATGGACCCCAAGGTCTGTGGTAAACTACTCACAACTCATCGGAAGGGCTATGGTGTTGATGTAGAAGCCCTCCATGGTCGATTCCCCCTCCGGCGGAGCGTCGGCGAAGGCTCCAAGATGGGATCTCACAGATACAGAAGGTTACAGTGGTGGAAATTGTGTTTCATTGGCTCCCTGGATGTTTTCGGGGTACGTAGGCTCATATAGGAGGAAGAAGTACGTCGGTGGCCGCCCGAGGGGCCCACGAGACAGGGGCGCGCCCTGTAGGGGTGGGCGCGCCCTACCCTCTCGAGGCCGCCTTGGCTGCTTCTTGACTTGCACTCCAAGTCCTCTAGATCACGTTCGTTCCAAAAATCACGCTCCCGAAGGTTTCATTCCGTTTGGACTCCATTTGACATTCCTTTTCTTCGAGATACTAAAATAGGCAAAAAAACAGCAATACGGGTTGGGCCTCCGGTTAGTAGGTTAGTCCCAAAAAATGATATAAATGTATAAAATAAAGCCCATAAACATCCAAAAGGGGTAATATAATAGCATGAAACAATCAAAAATTATAGATACATTGGAGACATATCAGCTCCCCTTGTGTCGAATCAATAAATTTGGGTTGAATACTCTACCCTTGAAAACTATTGGGATCCCCTATACTTGTGGGTTATCAAGACCTTTTTCTGGCGCCGTTGTCGGGGAGCATAGCTCTATTCTTTGAGTCACTTGGGATTTATAGTTGTTGATCACTATGAGGAATTCGAAAGATCAAAGAACCAAGATTTTTCCCTCAACTACGAGGGGAGGTAAGGAACTGCCATCTAGCTCCGCACTTGATTCACCTTCTGTTTTAAGTAAACTTGGGACACCTACACCTGCTATTGATTTTGATATGTCGCATGTTATTGATGAGGCCACTTCTGCTATGCATGATGCTTATGATGATAGTACTTCTCTGCTTGATAATAATGTGCCACTAGGTGAATTTCTTGATGAACAACTTACTGAAACTGATGATATTAATGAAAGTGATGATGAAGATTCTCCCCTAGATATGAATTGCCTGTTGTACCTGAGGGTTATGTTATGGATGAAGAAAATTCTAGAGACTTTCTTGCTTGCAATGATAGATATGATCTTAAGAAACTGTTAGCTAAGTTGAAAGAAAAGTCTTTGAATGCTAGAATGAAAAATGACCCTACTTTTGCTACTACACCTATCTGTATTACTGATAAGGATTATGAATTCTCTGTCGATCCTGAGTTAATTACTTTGGTTGAATCTGGTCCTTTCTATGGCTATGAATCTGGAACTGTTGTTGCACATCTTACTAAATTGAATGATATAGCCACCCTATTTACTCTGAGGAAAAAAATCGCTATTACTATATTCTTAAATTGTTTCCTTTCTCATTAAAGGGTGATGCTAAGATATGGTTTAATTCTCTTGCTCCTGGTTGTGTGCGTAGTCCCCAAGATATGATTTACTACTTCTCTGCAAAATATTTCCCTGCTCATAAGAAACAAGCTGCCTTGCGGGAATTATTTAATTTTGTGCAAATTGAAGAAGAGAGTCTCCCACAAGCTTGGGGGAGGCTTCTTCGATTACTTAATGCTTTGTCTGATCATCCTCTCATGAATAATGAAATACTTGATATCTTTTATAATGGACTAACCGATGCTTCCAGAGACCATCTGGATAGTTGTGCCGGTTGTGTTTTCAGGGAAAGAACTATTGAGCAAGTTGAATTGCTATTGAATAATATATTGAGTAATGATAATGATTGGACACTTCCCGAACCAACTCCTAAGCCAACTCCAAAGAAAAGGGGTATTCTATTTCTCAGTCCTGAAGATATGCAAGAGGCAAAGAAATTGATGAAAGAAAAGGGTATTAAAGATGAAGATGTTAAGAATTTACCACCTGTACATGGTCTTGATAACCCGACACAAGTAGTAAAGGTAAATTCTCTCTATAGATTTGATGAAGGTGATATTCCTCGTAATAAGTCTGCTAGTCAATGCTTGGATGAGTTTGATGCTTTTATTGTTAAACAAAAAAACTTCAATGCCTATGTTGGTAGACAATTGAAATGTAATGCTTATATGGTTGAACACTTGAGTGATTATATGTCTAGAGTTCAAGGTGATCTTAAGCTTATTAGTAAAAATGATCCCATGGTTACCACTTAAGTAGAACAAGTACCTAAGGAACAAGATAATTTGCTCAATGAATTAAATAATAAGAATAATGATAATGTTGTTAGAGTTATGACTAGAGGTGGTAAAATGACTCAAGAACCTTTATATCCTGAGGGACATCCTAAGAGAGTTGAGGAAGATTCTCAGAAAATTAATATTGATGCACCTAGTCCTTCTAAGAGAAAGAAAAAGAATAAGGACAGGACTTTGCATGCTTCTAGTGAACCTGTTATTGACACACCTGAGCATCCCAATGATATTTCTATTTCGGATGCTGAAACACAATCTAGTAATGCACATGAACCTAGTGATAATGTTAATGATGATGTTCATGTTGATGCTCAACCTAGTAATAACAATGATGTAGAGATTGAACCTGCTGTTGATCTTGATAACCCACAATCAAAGAATCAACATTATGACAAGAGAGACTTCGTTGCTAGGAAACACGGTAAAGAAAGAGAACCATGGGTTCGGAAACCCATGCCTTTTCCTCCCAAGCCATCCAAGAAAAAGGATGATGAGGATTTTGAGCGCTTTGCTGAAATGATTAGACCTATGTTTTTGCGTATGCGCTTGACTGATATGCTTAAAATGAATCCCTATGCCAAGTATATGAAAGATATTGTTACAAATAAAAGAAAGATACCGGAAGCTGAAATTTCCACCATGCTTGTAATTATACTTTTAAGGGTGGAATACCAAAGAAACTAGGAGATCCAGGAGTACCAACTATACCATGCCCCATTAAAAGAAACTATGTTAAAACTGCTTTATGTGATCTTGGAGCCGGTGTTAGTGTTATGCCTTTCTCTTTGTATCGTAGACTTGATTTGAATAAGTTGACACCTACTGAAATCTCTTTGCAAATGGATGATAAATCAATTGCTATACCCATCGGTATTTGTGAGGATGTGCCTGTTGTGGTTGAAAACATTACTATTTTAACAGACTTTGTTATTCTTGATATTCCCGAGGACGACAGTATGTCGATCATCCTTGGTAGACCCTTTTTGAATACTGCAGGGGCTGTTATTGATTGCAACAAAGGCAATGTCACTTTTCATGTTAATGGTAATGAGCATACGGTACACTTTTCGAAGAAACAACCTCAAGTTCATAGTATCAATTCTATTGGAAAAATTTCAACAATTACTATTGGAGGCTTTGAATTCCCTCTTCCTACTATCAAAAAGAAATATGATATTCTTATTGTTGGGGACATGCATATCCCCGTTGAGGTAACATAGTGTTATTCGAAAATTCTCCGGTTTCATGTTATTTGGAAGAAGTTTGTTAACAAGACTTGATCAACCTTGTTAGTGGATTCCTTTTAATGAGCATGAGATGGATGAAGTTAGAAGGCACAACTTTCTGTACCCTCCTTTTACTTTTTCTTATTTAGTTTAAATAAAGCAAAAATAGTATTTTCTGTCTATTTTCTAAATTATCTATAAAAAACACCCCGAAAATAGAAGTTCTCCAAATGCCCTGAAAATTGAGTATGATTTTTTTGTAGAATATTTGAGAATTTCTGGTACTTAGAACACATTAGGGGGACCCACCAGTTAGCCACGAGGGTGGAGGGTGCGCCACCCTGCCTCATGGGCCCCATGTGGCCCCCTCCACTTATTCCAACACCCACACACTTCGTATTCCTCCAGAAAAAATCATCCCGTAGCTCAAACCTGTGTTCTTGCTCGTTTTGCTGCCATTTTCAATCTCCTTTCTTGAGCTTGCATGTCAAATTTATATGGTCCAAAGTAGTTTTAATGCATGATATAGCCTCTAGGAACTTGCGGGAGTAGTTGCTATCAATCTTCTTGAGTTTGGTTCACTTTTATTTTGAGTCACTAAAAAATTTCAGAGGAAGAAAAATGTTTAGGAAAATGTACCAAGGTGGTTCTTCAAGGAAGCAAGCACCGAGGCTTGCGATATGTGAGCCAGACCTTGAACCACGAAGAGAAGCTCCAGTGCGGCCTTGTGAATGGCCGTTGGAGAATTTATGATCCTAGTTGGCTTCAAGGAGGAATTTGATGAGTATGTGTGTAATGCTGATCTTGAGGACTTCGTATCAGATAAGTGCTGCTAATACTATCACCTCACTGATTCCTTTGTGCGGAGGTTTAACTTTTCATCTAAGTGCAACACTCACACTGTTTTATTTGACCTCTATGATAAATCATATACCATGGACCTTGAAGATTTGAGCACTGCTTGCAAAAATCCCATAGTAGGGCATCTTTAGTGAACCTCACAAATCTGAATATAATGATTTCCTTGCTAGCATCATTGCGGGAGAAACTAGAAATATTACACAAGCTACCATAGGGAGCATTCATTTTCCTGCCATACATTACTTTGCTCTCTTTATAAGTAGATGCATTAACGTAAGGATGAGCTTAGCTACATGTGCGTCCGAGATCTTAGTGTCCTCAAGAGTGCAGTATTAGGTGATAAAAGATATAACTTGGGGGCCATTGTTGCATGGAGGTTACATCTTAATGCTAAAGATGGAGATTTATTTGGTGGAATTTATGCAACTCGTTTAGCTGATTAGCTTGGTGCAGCCATAAGTGAAATTGATATTGAGTTCCCACCTGCTTTTCTAGATTACAATGCTATGGTTCGCCATCAGTTTCTTGAGAGGAACGAACAGTCCCTCCAGTACCGACTAATCTTTGATAGACATCGTGCTGTCCATGTTACTCTTCCTGCTCCTGCCTTCTTTAACTTTCAGGAAAATGGGAGACGTTTTATAACCAGAGAGGAGGCAAACGATTATTAGAGGAAGATGGAGGCTGCTCGCCTCCATGCTGTAGCCCTTCAGGCAGTAGCTGCTGCATCTCAGTGCAACCCCGACTACAACTTTGGATATCCGCCAGGCCAGCCATGGGCATAGCCCAACTTAGGCCAAAACCCTAATCTTGGGGGAGTACGTATTTCTCACCGACATTACATTCATGTTCACACACTCATTCTAGTTGTCGGTGTTCATAATTTTTCATTGTACTATCCATGCTAGTTTATTTTGTTTTCTTGTTTTCTTCTTGTGTGTTTGAAAAACTTTGACAAAAACCAAAAATGTTAGTTGTAGCTTTTAGCTAGTTTACTTTCCATGCTTGTAGTAGTAGTAATTAAGATAAAACCCCAAAAGATTTCTCGTTCTTCTTTTGCTTGTTGGGAGCTTTCCCGTGTAAATAGTTTTTCTCGTTCTTTGAAATTCTTTTCTTTTCTTTGGGGGTCGAGAGGAGAAGACCACGATGAAAATGATGAGTGGCTCTCATATGCATTATTGTTGATCCAACAAAGAGCCCATATTACCTTACCTTCTCTTTTGAATTAAATGTTTGCGGATTCCAGCTTAGTTCAATGCACGTGCATTATTATTATTACACCACCGTTCGGTCGTGCAAGTGAAAGGCAATAATGATGATATATGATGAAATGATTGAGATAAGAAAAGCTGGTATGAACTTGACCTATCTTGTTTTTGTAAATATGATTAGTTCATCGTTCCCGATTCAGCCTATTATGAATGAAACATGTTTGCAATGACAATTAGAGATTATAGTTACTCATGCCATGCTTAATTAGCTAGGAGTTTATAGTGATTTACCTTGCGTGCCAACATGCTATTAAAATGGTTGTGATGTAGTATGATAGGGTGGTATCCTCCTTTGAATGATTCGAGTGACTTGACTTGGCACATGTTCACGCATGTAGTTGAAACAAAATCAAGATAGCCTCCACGATATTTATGTTCATGGTGATTTATATCCTACTCATGCTTGCACTCATTGTTGGTTAATCTTAATGCATGTTCATGACTGTTGTCGCTCTCTAGTTGGTCGCTTCCTAGTCTCTTTCTAGCCTTCACTTGTACTAAGCGGGAATACTGCTTGTGCATCCACTTCCGTAAACCCCAAAGTTATTCCATATGAGTCCACCATACCTACCTATATGCGGTATTTACCTGCCGTTCCAAGTAAATTTGCATGTGCCAAACTCTAAACCTTCAAATGAAATTCTGTTTTGTATGCTCGAATAGCTCATTTATCAACTAGGGCTATCTATATCTTCCATGCTAGGTGGGTTATTCTCACGATGAGTGGACTCCGCTCATCATTCATGAGAAAATGGCCGGTAACTGGGATGCCTAGTCCCATGCTCAAATCAAATCAAAATAATTGCAAACAAAACTCCCCCAGGATTGTTGTTAGTTGGACAGTACCGTTGTTTCGGACCAGCCGTGGAATGTGCTCGTTGGTGGTGGGGGAGTATAAACTTTACCATTCTGTTTGGAAACCTCCTATAATGTATGTAGCATGGAAGATATTGAGATCTCTTGGTTGTTATGTTGACAATGAAAGTATGCCGCTCAAAATATTATTTATCTCTGTTTCAAAACTCGAGCTCTGGCACCTCTGCAAATCCTTGCTTCCCTTTGCGAAGGGCCTATCTATTTACTTTTATGTTGAGTCATCATCCTCTTATCAAAAGCACTAGTTGGAGAGCACCGCTGTCATTTGTATGCATTCTTATTAATTTATATTGAGTATGACTGTGACTGGATCTCTTTTGCCATGAATCACAATAACTAGTCAGTCCTTGCTCTTCAGGGGTGCTCTGCATTTATGTTTTGCGGTCTCAAAAAGGGCTAGCGAGATACCATCTTGTTATATAATATCATGATTAATTTGAGAAAGTGTTGTCATCCGAAATTTATTATTATTGCTCGCTAGTTGATTATGCCATTAATATGAGTAAATATGAGACATAAATGTTATTGTGAATATGGTTAGTTCACGATCTTTGCTGAAAACTTGAATGTTGGCTTTACATATTTGCAACATCAAGATCAAACAGATTTTGTAAAAGTTTTTCTTTATCACTTTCAGTTTGTCAACTGAATTGCTTGAGGACAAGCAAAGGTTTAAGCTTGGGGAGTTGATACATCTCCAACGTATCTACTTTTCCAAACACTTTTTCCCTTGTTTTGGGCTCTAACTTGCATGATTTGAGTGGAACTAACCCGGACTGCTGTTGTTTTCAGCAGAATTGCCATGGTGTTATTTTTGTGCAGAAATTAAAGTTCTCGGAATGACCTGAAATTTCACGGAGGCACGTTTTGGAATTAATAAAAAATATTGGTGAAAGAATCAACAGAAGGGGACCCACACCCTAGCCATGAGGGTGGGGGGCGCGCCCCCTAGGGCGCGCCCCTTGCCTCGAGGGCCCCCTGGACCTCCACCGACCTCAACTCCAACTCTATATATTCATGTTCAAGGAGAAAACAAACCAGAGAGAAGGATTCATCGCGTTTTACGATACGAAGCCGCCGCGAAGCCCTGTTCTTCCTCGGGAGGGCTGATCTGGAGTCCGTTCGGGGTTCCGGAGAGGGGAATCCGTCGCCATCGTCATCATCAACCATCCTCCATCACCAATTTCATGATGCTCACAACCATGCGTGAGTAATTCCATCGTAGGCTTGCTGGACGGTGATGGGTTGGATGAGATTTACCATGTAATCGAGTTAGTTTTGCTAGGGTTTGATCCCTAGTATCCATTATGTTCTAAGATTGATGTTGCTATGACTTTGCCTTACTTAATGCTTGTCACTAGGGCCCGAGTGCCATGATTTCAGATCTGAACCTATTATTCTTTCATGAATATATGTGATTTCTTGATCCTATCTCGCAAGTTATAGTCACCTACTACGTGTTATCATCCGGCAAACCCCACAGTGACAATAGTCGGTACACTTCCCGGTGATGACCGTAGTTTGAGGAGTTCATGTATTCACTAAGTGCTAATGCTTTGGTCTGGTACTCTATTAAAAGGAGGCCTTAATATCCCTTAGTTTCCATTAGGACCCCGCTGCCACGGGAGGGTATGACAAAGGATGCCATGCAAGTTATTTTCCATAAGCACGTATGACTATCTTCAGAATACATGCCTACATTACATTGATGAATTGGAGCTAGTTCTGTGTCACCCTATGTTATAACTGTTGAATGATGAATTACATCTGACATAATTATACATCATTGATCCATTGCCTACGAGCTTTTCACATATTGATCCTTCCTTAGTTACTTCTCCTTTACCACTGTTACGATTGCTACAAAACTGCTACTGTTACTTTTGCCACCGTTACCGTTACTTCCATACTACTTTGCTGCAGATATTAAGTCTTTCATGTGTGGTTGAATTGACAACTCAACTGTTAATACTTAAGAATATTCTTTGGCTCCCCTTGTGTCGAATCAATAAATTTGGGTTGAATACTCTACCTTCGAAAGCTGTTGCGATCCCCTATACTTGTGGGTTATCAACGCTAGTGCCCGAGGGGCCAGATTCACCCCACCTGGTGCCATGGGAGCCTCCGTCTCCCCCCGCTACTGCCACGGGGTCCTCCATCTCCGCCACGCCCGACCAGGAGAGGAGGATGCGCCGGTTGCCATGGCTAGTGTGCCACATGGAGAGTTTGCCACGTGGTTGTGCAACATGTGTGAGGGGTGGTTCCGCTCCATGTCAAAAAGTTCAGGTAATAGGTTGCATTTTTGTGCGATGACATTATCACTAGAGTGGATGACATGGGACTATTTGATGCCTTTTACGGTGCAGAACACCATTGCTATGGAATGGCGTAGGAGAAAAAAGTTTGTTTGAACTAGTTATGATAAATGAGAAGGTTAGGCTGATTCGAGACCGACTCAACATAGCACAATCCATACAAAATAGCTATGCCCATGCTACACACACAAAAGTAACTTATGAGATAGGATACATGGCATATCTGAGAGTCTCACCATTACGCGGAGTGAATATTGGAATCAAGGGAGGGGTAGCAGTAGCACCATGTTTTGTGGGACTATTTATACAAGATTCTTGCACACAGAGGCGAAGTTGCATATCAGTTGGAATTACTCCAAGTTTTGCCAGGAGTACATGATGTGGTCCATGTATCCCAACCGAATAAGTGCCACCCAGAGATGGCAGAGACACCCTTGAGAGATACCGTCCACTCGAGGAAGCTCAGTTCAAGAATGATCCTACATACAAGGAGAAGCATGTCAAGATTCTAGAGACAATAGAGAGGTTTCCTCGTACCATGACAATCAGGTTTTGCAACGTTCAGTGGAATCACCCCATAGAGGAGGAAGCTACCTGGGAGCGAGAGGAGCATCTTCCAGAAAACCTCCCATACCTTTTGCTGGCTAATTCAAATCTTGAGGGTGAGATTCATCTTAAGGTGGTTAGGTTTGTAACATCTCAAAAATTCAAATTTGGATTTTGACATACCCTTCATATACATCACATGATTTATGCATCATGGAGTTCAAAGGAATTAATTGTTGGTATTTTATAACCCCTAACTTGGTAATAGAGAGTTATTTAAATACTCATATTAAATCATATTGCGAAATAGTGAAGTTACAAAACTGCATTTGGGCTGTAAATATTTTTCCTAATATTTTTAGGAGTCCTTTTTGATTTTTTGGAAATGAAATTGTATAATTTTGAGCCATTCATATTGTGATCAAATTAAATCAAAATTTGAAAACTTAATGTACATATGGGTCGAAACCCAAGTGGCATCCGCGCAACCCAACTCTCTTCACCCTCACTTTAGGCCCACAACATGTTTTCTTTCCCGAACCTGTACATGCTTCCTCCGAACTAGGAAGGTGTTGGGTCCCCAAGTCTAAGGATTTGTACCAAGCAACAATTTTCCTTAAAGTAGGTGACCAGAAGGTTTAGCAAACCAACATGGGTTTAGAAATACAAACAATGATCAGTACCTGCACACACAAACATAATATTGTCTTAGCCCCCAACGAAACTAGCGAGATTATCAGTCGTACTAGCTTTGCTAGTTAAGAGGATTAAAAGCACAAGTGTATGGAAGATTTGACTCAAGTGAGAAAGTAAAATCAAGAATTAAAAAGACTGTTTAATCGAGGTTGGAAGAATATAATAAAACGGGTCTGAATTCATAGGTTCACTAGTGGTTTTTCTGCAAAAGAAAGCATGGTCTGGTGAATAAATTATAGTTGTGTATAAATTAATTTTTATAACTATGACTATCAATAAATAATCAACATATCAACATCAGATACCAACATATATAGAATGTTATCAAACTGCATCTATAACTTACGCCATCCAAGACTACAATCCAGCATGCATCTTAAAGTATTAACTACAAACATAGTTTTACAGTAAGTATGATGATAAGAAGTACACGATATATTGTCCTCACCCTATGTTCAAAGGACAACTACACAATCATATTTTTATCCCTCTTGGCAGCAACAGAATACAAGCCTTTTGCACTTTCTGTCACTGTGATAGATTACTTGCAAGATTGAACGCAACTATCATACACATCTCCCTCTTGGAGATCAAATATCAAACTTGACCAAAAAGAAATTTAGATTGGAGAGCATATATGAACAATAATTATGCAACAAAGAAACCAAATAGATCTTAAAAGGATTCATGGATAAATCTGATCATAAAATGATAATTCATCACACCGCGAAAAATGCACCAACAAATTACATCAGATGGATTACAATCTTGTAGGAGATAAAAACAATCTAGCTACTACGGAAACTACTCACGAGCGATCGTCGCGGCCTTCAAGTTGATGGAGATGGACATGCTGATGATTTCGCCCTCAAACAGAATATTGGAAAAGACTTTCGGATTGGATCGCCATGGAACAAAGAGGTGTGTCGGTGAAAATAGAAAGGCTCCTCGATATTTAGTGTTTTCCGGACGAACAAAAAATATAGGTTTCAAGAGCGGTGGAAAGGTGGGCCAAGGGACACACGCGGCCCCACGCCCCTGAACGCATGGTGACTGTGGGCCACCCCCAGGTCAGGACTTGTGCCCTCCGGAAGCTTCTTGATGAAAAATAATTTCTGGAATTTTTTCTAGATTTTTGGAGCTCCGTAAAAGTCCAAAAAACATGCAGAAAACAACATATGATACTCGGCACCGTGTTAATATGTTAGCCCAAAAACTGGTAGGAATTGGTGCCAGCACTATGGCAAAATGATATAAACATAACATGAAACAATCAAAAACTTTAAATACATTTTATACGTATCAGTACAAAGCCGCACGCTAAGTCAGAGCCGTTAGACTTACTTAGATCGAATAACCGACGCTTGACTTGTCCCTCTCTCACTAACAGTTGGCCCCACCACCTTCTCCTTAGCCTCCTAACCACAGAGCAAGCCACACACAACCCCACGCACGTCCGTGGTCATGCCCCACGTTCGACATGCTCTCATGCCGCAACGGGCACCTCGAGCTGTCAGTTAAAAACATAATACTCCATGAACGTATTGATAATTTTTGATTGTTTCATGCTATTAATATCACTTTTATATATGCTTTTCATAACAATGTATATTGTGTTTTCTGAACTAACCTTATATTTTAGCCAAATAGCCCATCCATAGATATAGAACACTGCGCATCATTTGAACATTAATTGTAAACACGGGTAGTTGCACTTAGTATGATGACATATTGTTATGGTTAGGGACTATTGATCATCTACTAACCCTCAACTCTTAGTAGCAACAGTACATAACAAGCCTTTTTCATTTTCTGCCAGGTAGATTAGTTTGCAATACTGAACCAACAAATGCACACCTCTTTCACTATTGACTATTGATCTAAACTGGCCAAGAGAAGACAAGTGATCGGAAAGAATTATACATCTATATATCAAACATAAAGCATACCCAAATCTGAACATAATAAAGGTTATGTATGGATGTGGGAGAAGGCCGTGCTCGCGTTGCCCTCTGATACGTCTTTGACGTATCTATAATTTTTGATTGTTTCATGCTATTATATTATCAATCTTGTATACTTTATATGCCATTTTATATCATTTTTGGTAACTAACCTATTAACATTGTGCCAGTGCCGGTTACTGTTTTGTGCATGCTTTTGGTTTTACAGAAAATCCCCACCAAATGAAGTCCAAATGAGACGAAGCTTTTTGATGATTTTTTCTGGACCAAGAGGAACCCTAGAAGCTTCGGGGGGAGTACAGACGATAGATGATGAGACTGCAAGGCGACACAGTGCACCCAGGGGGTAGGCGCGCCGTGCTCCCTTGTGGGCTCCTCATGGCTCCGTCTAACTTCATTTTAGCGCTATAAATTTCCAAATATTCCGAAACCCCCTAGAGCGAGACCCGAAACAATTATTACGCCGTGGCAAATCTTTGTTCTTCCGCGATCCTGTCTGGAGGCTTTTTCCGGTACTCTAACGCAGGGGGATCGATCACGGAGGGCCTCTACATCAACCTTATTGCCATTCCGATGATGCATGAGTAATTCCTCACAGGACCTGACCTATAGGTCTCTCTCTCTCTCTCTCTCTCTCTCTCTCCAATACAATGTTCTCTTGAGAGATCTATATGATGTAATTCTTTTGTGGTGCGCTTGTTGGGATTCGATTAATTGTGGGTTTATGAGCAGATTGTTCATTGAAAATAATTGAGTTACTTCTGAACTTTATTATGCGTGCTGGTTACAGCCTTGTATTCTCTTCGATCTATCTGTTTAGTTTGACCAATTGGATTGATTTATCTATAGTGGGAGATGTGCTTTGTGGTAGATTCAATCTTGAGGTGTTCTCACCTCGTGATAGAAGGGGCAGCGAGGTACATATTTGTATTGTTGCTATTAAGGGTAAAACGTCGGGGTTAGATTATATTGCTTGGACTTATTTTGTCTATATTATGTTCATCGTACTTAAAGAGTGCGGCTAATCTGCACCCGGGCTCATCTGCACCCACGCTTAGAAAAAAATTCAAAACAAATACTAGAAAAATTCTAAAAATTCCAATTTTTTTGTGGTGGTAGATAATTTGACGCGTGAGGTGTGCCCCAAAATTCATCTCATTTGAGCATCTGAGAAGCTCTCGGCAAAAAAGACAAAATCAGGGTCTGTAAAAATGTTCACTGTTCACGCACTGTTTTGACCCGATTTATCTTTTTTGCCGAGAGCTGCTCAGTTGTCCAAATGAGATGAATTTTGGGGCGCACCTCACGCGTCAAATTATCTACCATCACAAAAAAAATTGGAATTTTTTGAATTTTCCTAGTATTTTTTTTAAATTTTTTGCTGAGAGGGAGCAGATGAGCCCGGATACCGTTTTGAGTTTTCGGTACTTAAAGCATTACTCTATTTGTCATGAACTTAATACCTAAAGAGGCAGGCATAAAAAACGCTCTCAAACTCGAGTAATAGTAGTAGACGTCTACCTATATTCATGGCATGATTCCCGCACCTCGGTCATTTGCTTGGAGGATAATAACATTTGGAAGCATTTCCGAGACAAGTGTGCATATCGGAAATGGAAATATCGGAAACAATACTGATTGCCAAAGTCGACGTCAACATCCTATAACCGCCTTGATATATTGCATCAAACGAATGAGAGTCCCCATCCTGCCCCAACTCCCTTTTTTTTTCCTTTGGAGTCGTGTAGGATGGAGGGCATACATCGAGTGTGCATGTGTAAATCGATAACGGTGGAGCGCAAAAAGGAGGAAAGCTGCGTCCGGCCACAAACACAGAACCGAAGGGAGCTACAAAGAGATGAATATAGATGAAGAAAAAGGTCATGACTCAAAAAGTCACTTTGGTGGACGGGTACATTGGAACCTTATATTTTGAACAGTGCCAAAATGAAATTTTGAAGCTTCAAAAAATTCCAAAAGAAAAATCCACATGTTCATATGGATGTATGTTACACATGTGGAAATTCTGTTGATGAAATAAGTAACCATGTGAGTTACACACAAATGACAAAATCATGATTTTGGAAAGATGAACAGTGCATGCATTATTCACTATTTAGATATCATCATTTTCTCATTTTTGCATAGCTCACATGCTTATTTATTTCATCACCAAACTTTACACACGCGTAATATCCATCCATATGATCATGTAGAATTATTTTCGTGATTTTTTGAAAAATTAAATGTAATTCTTAAACTATTTAAAATAAAGTCCTCCAATACACCCATGTTCCAAAAATCCACTCTCGTCATGACTAGGCTAATTGAAGGGCGCCTACGGACCTACCGATTGCTTTCCTCGTGATGAAACTTGATACTCCTACATGAATTTGACATGAATGAGCGCCTCCATTAACTACTACGTAGTATACATGTTGTATTTTGTTTGCTGTTTTATATTTCGAGAAACGATCATTGCGCCAGTAAAAACATGCTGTTACTATCTCAGAAGGCCATGGCCCTGGCAGCTACTACTAGTCTGTATTTTTGTCCACCCCTGTCCCGTTTCGGTCCAAGGCGTTAACATCCCAACCGCTACCGATGTAACGTTTGTGGCGATCGTCCATGCAAGCCATCATCCTCTTTCCCTGTTTAATTTGGTCAAAAATATGCTGCACAGCTGTGTGGTGATGATGGATGCGTTTGCGTCTCAACAGTTAACTGACTGCATGGGTGGGCCCCCCGTTAATTCATGATCGTGTCTGGTGTTCTCATTAGTTCTCCTGTCAACCGAGTGCTCCCTATGGACGTGTCACTTTCCCATCGTACTACGTACACTCGAGTGCACTTGTTTAACCATGGGATGGGGGAAATTGGCAAGATGGCACTGGACGATACATTGGTTTTACGCAGAAAATATGTGCACTGCGGTCCTTTTTTTTTTGCGCAGAAGGACTGAATTGCATTACACCAAGATTCTTACAGAAAAGTCCAGGAAAACAAAGAAATTACAAGTAGGCCCTTGCTGAACTCTGGCTTCGTCTTCCACAGAGCAGAACCCTGCGCCGGCGAATCCCGCCGCCATCCCTCCGCACTCTTGGACTCGGAGGCTCCCCTCGGCGACAAGGAAGTCGACGCTCCTCGGCATGACACCCCACCCTGCACCACGGGCGGCGAGGCCATCTTGGTGAATCGCAACCTCTCCTTCAGGATCTTCAAAACGGCGCCGCCGTCACGCCGGCACCGGATGGGGAACGACGAGCTCGACGCACCAAAGAACGAAGAGCTCGAGGAAGTCAATCCGCGCACGCTCGAGCTCCATAGAGCGCTAACGCCGGAGGAAGAGCAGATCGACCGCAAACACACCACCGCCGGCACCTCCACCTCCCTAGCGCCGCCGGCTGAAGCCCTACCTACCCCTATGCTATATATGTGCACTGCGGTCCTGCGACCGTTGCTTTCGGATACTATCGTCTTGTACTCGTTGTGCACTAGTGCTTGCACGAGACGGCGCCACGTCAAGGTTGCCAGCTATTACCTACTCCCTCCGTTCCGAATTACTTGTCGCACATATGAATGTATCTAGATATATTTTAATTCTAGATACATTCATTTCAGCAACGAGTAATTTGAAATGGAGGAAGTACTTGTCGGTAGTACATCCCTCCCGTTCTAGTACTCGTAGGTCCCACGAACTCTAAATTTTATGTTTTACCCTTAAATTATTATTGTAATGTTGAAATCTGATGTCAGATTTTTAAACACCGTAAATTGAATGCGTTATGCCGAATTATAATGTCGCGAGAACGACAATTTTCTTTAGCAACCATGGTAAATCCTGTCACAGAACTGAACATGATAAGGATTTGCCATGCTTGTTAAAAGAAATTGTCAACCTCGTGACAACATAATTTGCCATCTCGGGTGTTTGTTTTGTCATGCTAAAAAATCCGAAGTTCGATTTATATACTTCGCCAACCCTCCTGGTTTAGCGGCGAGATGGAATTAACTCTTTTTTATACTTCGTCATCCCTCCCGTTCTACTACCGGGTATGTTCCATGACCTCTAAAAATATTTTAAATTGGGTAGAACTTGTCACAAACGTGAAGGATTATGTAGTTATTTTCACATCGCAGAAAGAAATGTTCTATTTCACAGAAGTGAGAGGGCTTCAACCCAAACTAGTCCAAAAACGGTTGCAAGAGCTAGGCCATCCGTCACCAGATACACTGACATGCTGATTTCTTTCCGTGACAAAATATTCAAATATTTGCATCAACAGAAAGTTCTTGGAGCTCCCACTAGAGCAGCAACATTTTGCATGGTGAGTAGGAAGCAATAATGCATCATGTTTAGTGCTGGTAGTTGTTTAACTGATCTCCGGCTGCATGAATCCTCAGTGGCAACAAATTGGTAGGTGCACACTTCACAAACTTCATACGGCCGCTTTAAGGTACGGTTATTGGGTGCTTGCGGGGGGTGCAAAAGTTGCTGCAAAAGTTGCTACAAAAGTTGTGCAAGTAGGAGTATATATGTGCTTGATTTCATTAGACTAAACAATTTCCTAAACGGAGACAATAATTGGTGATGGTTGGGTGGAGGGGAGCAGCACCCCTCTGTTGATGGCATCTAGGCAGCAGCAACACTGGCCTTCGATCTGCAGTATTATTCCGGCCGCCTCTCCTTTTTGTTTTGCTCCACTGACTGGCTATGCACATATCGCCATTTCAACTGGCTCTTTGACATTTCTTTTACTCCATTTCAATTGTTCTTGAAGAATGCTAGCACAACACTGAGCTCGCTTTTGGTTCCAACTTTAGTTAACACTCATATTAACATAAGCATGTGTTGCGATTTTGTGGTCATGGTGGGCATCGTTTAACGGACAAATGCATATGCTTAAATCTGTGGCGGATGCGTCATGTTTTACTTTTGAAAGTTCAATGGTTAGGTAAGGAAGGAATATGCTTCATGGTGCCATGGCAAAGCAGCATCAGTTAATTAGTTGGTTCCTCTGGGGGCCGCAGAACTCCACTACACGGAGATCTGGTGAGGTGCTTTGCTTGCTTCTGGTTAAGCAAAAGGACACTCTGACTAGGATGCGGCTTGGCGCTGTGTGTTGAATTACGGTAGTATCCTTTTTATGTAAATCAAACCCCTTCCATGTGTTCTATGGCTTTGTCATCTGCTTCCGGTGAAGTGGGTTAACTCTGCATTTTTAAGGTGAAGCTTGAACATAGTCTGTTTTGCAAAAATAGAATAAAATTGTTCAGTTCAGCGGATCTCAGTTCATCAACGGCGCGCTTCAGCGAGGTTAATTAGTTGGCCTTTTGGACTTTTACGGAAATATGTCTAATTGCACTCATAAAAAGATGGGTAAATAACGGCCAACCCTGCATGTCCATGTACATCTCACATGAGAAAGAAAGCAAATTAAGTAATAGAGCACGGCTTATTAAGGGCACGCACGACTCTCACTTTGCTTCTCCTGCGGTAGCCGCCACTGCGTTTGTTGCACAAAGGTGGAAGGCTCCGGGCTTTTCATGGCTAGAGTGGACGGTGACACGTCGTTTGAATAAACCATCAACAATCTGGCCGTCCGGGTGCACCCATTCTGTTGCAAAAGTAGGCCCATTATCTGAGAATTCCACGGAGAATTTACCCCATTAAGACCATCTTCAATACGGACCCTCAAATCTTCCGCGTTCAAAACGTGCTCTCCAAACACAGTTTGCCACCCAACGCAATCGTATATCAGTTCGCCGAGCGGTTCAGACTATGTCCTTATAACAAATTGCAACCAAACATGGGAGGTTTTGCGGGTGTTCGGACATCCGTCTGGCGCATCAAAAGGGATCACATATCGTCTCTACTCTGCGTCCGCTCAGAATGGCTAGGATTTGACGGAAGACTTTGTGCTAATTACATTACATTTAGCAGAAGGTAATGTGACAGACGTTTGTGCATTTGGCGGAAGACCCTAATTATGCTTAATTAGGCAGTCATTGCTTGATTACACGGAGCTTAGTAGCTTCATTTGGCGGAAGCTAGCTTTTCGCCGAATGCTACTAGAAGCTAGCTTTTCATCAAATGCTTATGAGTAGCATTTGCCGGAAACTAGTAGCTTAGCTATTAAATAAATTACAAATCACAGTTTGTCGTGGATTTAGTACGGAAAATGCCCTAGCAAAAGGATTTAGGTGTGGAGCCATTGCAACTAGGTTAACTTAAAGGGGTTGAACGGCACAAAGGACACACGGAATTTACCCAGGTTCGACCCCTCTCAATGAGGTAAAAGCATACTCCTGCTTTTGGTTGTATTGCTTGGGTTTCGATTACCAGGGAGCGAATACGCTTGACCTAGCACTCGATTGATTGTTTCTTGAGTTAACCCGCTGCCGGATCACCCATTTATATACAAGTTGATGCATGGAGGCTTACAGAGTCCTGGCCGGCTCACACAAACGTGGCCGGCTCGGTTTCTAACTAAGCTTGCCTTATAGTATAAGTTAAACATATGGCGGCTCATCCCTCTGGGCCTTGAATCGCCTTCGGGCCTTGCGCCTTCAATCATCTTGATCCATGCACCGCCATCTTCATGCTTAAGTCGCCAATGGCATGACCCGGCCCCTCCTGCGTGGGTCATACCTAGGAGTTATATCCCCGACACAGTTGCTATTTTTTAAGACGAACATCTACGATATAAGATTGGAAGGATGGCTCCTGCGTCCTTGTCCGGACTGATGCCTGGACAATTTTTTGAAGAAATACCGTGTCTTTGATGGGTCGGTGTTGGAGGTTTCTTAAAGTTCTACATCTTCAATGACTATAACTTTAGGTCTAGCAATGCGTAATTTGGAATGACAAGACTGTCAAAATTGAGCTCAACTAAGAACTATCAAGACCGTGTCAGTAAAGCTGCATAGGAACCTTTCTTCAAATGATAAAACCAATCCCGTGGTGTACGATTAATAAGGCCCATCCTCCTCGTCTTCTCCCTTAGGACATATCTAATAACAACCCGCAAATTTCCCCTGCATCCATCCGTTCACGGACAGGGGATAAGTCTGCGAACATGGTTGCGATACAACACTATCTAACGCTATCATGTATATGTCCGCTAGTAAATTCAAATTCAGATGTGCTCCGATCCACACAGCGCATCGGATCACACCAGCGCTGAATCTCATGCCCAATCACAAGCAAAAAGAGGCAAGTATACTTAGTTTTTACATGCCTGGATCCAAAAGAAAATCGGTCCGTCCATCCCTGCATTTCTGCCATGCGGGAGTGACAACCTTAGCTGTCTGCTCCTCGATCAAGGTGGTGTCGTAGCTGCCGCATAGGCAGCCTCCGCCTCCGCCGCATCCTCATAGTCAGCCGCCACCAACTCATATTTCTGCCGCTGCAAAATCTGGTAGCGGACTAATGGCGGCGATCTTCACCCTCTTTTCCTCGAGCGCGGCCTTCCTCGCTTCAATTATGGTCCTCCTCTCTTCGAGTTTGATCTTCTTGTCTGTTGCCTCCATCAAAAATTTGAACCTCTCTGCCTTCCTCTCCTCCTTGATGTCCGAGCGCTTCACGCATGCCTCCTGATGGGGAATGTAGTAATTTTCAAAAAAAATTCTACGATCACGCAAGATCTATCTAGAAGATGCATAGCAACGAGATGGGAGAGTGTGTCCACATACCCTCATAGACCGAAAGCGGAAGCTTTTAGTAATGCGGTTGATGTAGTCGAACGTCTTCACGATCCAACCGATCCAAGTACCGAACATACGGCACCTCCATGTTCAGCACACGTTCAGCACGATGACGTCCCTCGAGCTCTTGATCGAGTTGAAGACGAGGGAGAGTTTCGTCAGCACGATGGCGTGGCGACGGTGTTGATGATGTTACCGACGCGGAGCTTTGGCTTAACACTACGATGGTATGACCGAGGTGTTAAATTGTGGAGGGGGGCACCGCACATGGCTAAGAGAACAACTGTTGTGCTTTGCGGTGCCCCCTGCCCCCGTATATAAAGGAGGGAGGAGGAGGAGGCCGGCCAAGGAGGGCCCCGCCTATAGGGGGAGTCCAACTAGGATTCCCAATCCTAGTTGGAGTCCCTTTCCTTTTCCAAGAGAGGGAGAGAGGGAAAGAGGTAGAAAGGGAGAAGGAAAGAGGGAGGGGGGCGCCGCCCCCTCTTAGTACAATTTGGACCAGCCATGGGAGGGCGCGCGGCCACCCTGCGGCCCTCCTCTCCTTTCCACTAAAGCCCAATAAGGCCACTACTTTCCCGGGGGGTTCCGGTAACCTCCCAGTACTCCGAAAAATGCCCAAACCATTCTGAAACCTTGCCGGTGTCTGAACATAACCTTCCAATATATCAATCTTTATGTCTCAACCATTTAGAGACTCCTCGTCATGTCCGTGATCTCATCCGGGACTCCGATCAAACTTCGGTCATCAAAAACACATAACTCATAATACATATCATCATCGAACGTTAAGCGTGCTAACCCTACGGGTTTGAGAACTATGTAGACATGACCGAAACACATCTATGGTCAGTAACCAATAGCGGAACCTTGATGCTCATATTGGCTCCTACATATTCTAGGAAGATCTTTATCGGTCAAACCGCACAACAACATACGGTGTTCCCTTTGGCATCGGTATGTTACTTGCCCGAGATTCGATCGTTGATATCATCATACCTAGTTCAATCTCGTTACCGGCAAGTCTATTTACTCGTTCTGTAATGCTTCATCCCGCAACTAACTCATTAGTCACATTGCTTGCAAGGCTTATAGTGATGAGCATTACCGAGAGGGCCCAGAGATACCTCTCCGATACACGGAGTGACAAATCCTATTCTCGATGTATGCCAACCCAACAAACACCTTCAGAGACACCTGTAAAGCATCTTTATAATCACCCAGTTACATTGTGATGTTTGATAGCACACAAGTCTTCCTCCGGTCTTCGGGAGTTGCATAATCTCATAGTCTGAGGAACATGTATAAGTCATGAAGAAAGCAGCAGCAATGAAACTATAACGATCATAATGCTAAGCTAACGGGGGTCTTGTCCATCACATCATTATCCTAATGATGTAATCTCGTTCATCAAATGACAACACATGTCTATGGTTAGGAAACATGACCATCTTTGATTAACGAGCTAGTCTAGTAGAGGCATACCAGGGACACTATGTTTTGTCTATGTATTCACACATGTACTAAGTTTCTGGTTAGTACAATTATAGCATGAATAATAAACATTTATCTAAGGAAATATAAATAACAACTTTATTATTGCCTCTAGGGCATATTTCCTTCAGTCTCCCACTTGCACTAGTGTCAATAATCTAGTTCACATCGCCATGTGATTTAACACCAGTAGTTCACATTTGTATGTGATTAACACCCATAGTTCACTTTGCCATGTGACCAACAACCAAAGGGTTTACTAGAGTCAATAATCTAGTTCACATCGCTATGTGATTAGCACCCAAAGAGTACTAAGGTGGGATCATGTTTTGCTCCTGAGAGAAGTTTAGTCTACGGGCCTGCAATATTCAAAGCCATATGTATTTTCAAATTTTCTATGTATACAATGCTCTGCATGAAGCTACTCTAGCTAATTGCTCCCACTTTCGATATTTATCCAACTTGAGACTCAGTGTCACCCGGATCGGTGTAAAAGCTTGCATCAACGTAACTCTTTACGACGAACTCTTTTTCACCTCCATAACCGAGAAATATTTCCTTAGTCCTCTTAGGTAACTAAGGATAACTTTCACCGCTATCCAGTGATCCACTCCTGGATCACTATGGTACCCCCTTGCCAAACTCATAGCAAGGCACACAACTTGTCTGGTACATAGCATGGTATACTTTATAGAACCTATGATTGAGGCATAGGGAATGACTTTTATTCTCTTTCTATCTTCTGCCGTGGTCGGGCTTTGAGTCTTACTCAACTTTACACCTTGTAATACAGGCAAGAACTCCTTTGACTAATCCATTTTGAACTCTTTCAGAATCTTGTCAAGGTATCTACTCATCAAAAAGTTTATCAAGCGTCTTGATCTATCTCTATAAATCTTGATGCCCAATATATAAGCAGATTCACCGAGGTCTTTCTTTAAAAAACTCTTTCAAACTCTCCTTTATGCTTTCTAGAAAATTCTACATCATTTCCGATCAACAATATGTCATTCACATATACTTATCAGAAAAGTTGTAGTGCTCCCACTCACTTTCTTGTAAATACAGGCTTCACTGTAAGGCTGTATGAAACCATATGCTTTGATCACCTTATCAAAGCGTATATTCCAACTCCGAGATGCTTGCACCAGTCCACAGATGGATCGCTGGAGCTTGCACACTTTGTTAGCACCTTTAGGATTTACAAAAACTTCTGGTTGCATCATATACAACTCTTCTTAGAGATATCCATTTAAGGAATGCATTGTTGACATCCATTTGCCAGATTTCATAAAATATGGCAATTGCTAACATGATTCAAACGGACTTAAGCATCGCTACAGTTGAGAAAATCTCATTGTAGTCAACACCTTGAACTTGTCGAAAACCTTTTGCGACTAGTCGAGCTTTGTAGATAGTAACACTAGCATCAACGTTTGTCTTCCTCTTGAAGATCCATTAATTTTCTATGGCTTGCCGATCATTGGGAAAGTCCACCAAAGTCCACACTTTGTTCTCATACATGGATCCCATCTCAGATTTCATGGCCTCAAGCCATTTCACGGAATCTGGGCTTAGCATCGCTTCCTCATAGTTCGTAGGTTCATCATGGTCTAGTAACATGACTTCCAGAATAGGATTACCGTACCACTCTGGTGCCGACCGTACTCTGGTTGACCTACGAGGTTCGATAGTAACTTGATCTGAAGTTTCATGATCATCATCATTAGCTTCTTCACTAATTGGTGTAGGAATCACACGAGCTGATTTCTGTGATGAACTACTTTCCAATTCAAGAGAAGGTACAATTACCTCATCAAGTTCTACTTTCCTCCAACTCACTTCTTTCGAGAAAAACTCCTCTGTAGAAAGGTTCCATTCTTAGCAACAAAAATCTTGCCTTCGGACTTGTGGTAGAAGGTGTACCCAATTGTTTCCTTTGGGTATCCTATGAAGACACATTTCTCCTATTTGGGTTCGAGCTTATCAGGTTGAAGCTTTTTCACATAAGCATCGCAGCCCCAAATTTTAAGAAATGACAACTTTGGTTTCTTGCCAAACCACAGTTCATAAGGCGTCGTCTAAACGGATTTTGATGGTGCCCTATCTAACGTCAATGCAGCTATCTTTAATGCATATCCCCAAAACAATAGTGGTAAATCGGTAAGAGACATCATAGATTGCACCATATATAATAAAGTGCGGTTGTGACGTTCGGACACACCATTGCTGTTGGGGATCGTTGCAGAAAATAATTTTTTTTCTATGCATCACCAAGATCAATCAATGGAATCATCTAGCAATGAGAGAGATAGGAGTGCATCTACATACCCTTGTAGATCGCGAGCGGAAGCGTTCAGGAGAACGAGGTTGATGGAGTCAAACTCGTCGTGATCCAAATCATTGAAGATCCTAGTGCCGAACGGACGGCACCTCCGCGTTCAACACACGTACGGAGCGGAGACGTCTCTCGTGCCTTGATTCAGCAAGGAGGCGGGAGAGGTTGAGGAAGATAGCTCCAGCAGCAGCACGACGGCGTGGTGGTGGTGGAGAGGCAGTACTCCGGCAGGGCTTCGCCAAGCTCTTAACGGAGGAGGAGAGGTGTTGGGGAGGGTAGGGGCTGCGCCTTGGATGTGGTGTGCAGCCCTCCCCTCGCCCCTCTATTTATAGGGGAAGGGGGAAGGGGGCCGACCCCCTCTAGATGAGATCTAGAGGGGGGGCAAGGGGAGGGGGCTTGCCCCCCAAGCAAGGGGGGCACCCCCTCTAGGGTTCCCCCCAAACCCTAGGCGCATGGGACCAAGGGGGGGGTGCGCCCAGCCCTCCAGGGGCTGGTTCCCTGCCTACTACAGCCCATGAGGCCCTCCGAGAGAGGTGGCCCCTCCCGGTGGACCCCCCGGAACCCCTCCGGTGGCCCCGGTACAATACCGATAAGCCCCCGAACTTTTCCGGTGACCGTATGACAACTTCCCATATATAAATCTTCACCTCCGGACAATTCCGGAACTCCTCGTGACGTCCAGGATCTCATCCGGGACTCTGAACAACATTCGGTAATCACTTACAAGTCTTCCTAATAACCCTAGCATCACCGAACCTTAAGTGTGTAGACCCTACGTGTTCGGGAATCATGCAGACATGACCGAGACAGCTCTCCGGCCAATAACCAACAGCGGGATCTGGATACCCATGTTGGCTCCCACATGTTCCACGATGATCTCATCAGATGAACCACGATGTCAAGGATTCAAGCAATCCCGTATACAATTCCCTTTGTCAATCGGTATGTTACTTGCCCGAGATTCGATCGTCGGTATCCCAATACCTCATTCAATCTCATTATCGGCAAGTCACTTTACTCGTACTGTAATGCATGATCCCGTGACCAACCACTTGGTCACATTGAGCTCATTATGATGATGCATTACCGAGTAGGCCCAGAGATACCTCTCCGTCATATGGAGTGACAAATCCCAGTCTCGATCCGTGTCAACCCAACAGACACTTTCGGAGATACCTGTAGTATACCTTTATAGTCACCCAGTTATGTTGTGACGTTTGGTACACCCAAAGAACTCCAACGGTATCCGGGAGTTACACGATCTCATGGTCTAAGGAAATGATACTTGACATTTAGAATAGCTCTAGCAAACGAACTACATGATCTTGTGCTATGCTTAGGATTGGGTCTTGTCCATCACATCATTCTCCCAATGATGTGATCCCGTTGTCAATGACATCCAATGTCCATAGTCAGGAAACCATGACTATTTGTTGATCAACGAGCTAGTCAGCTAGAGGCTCACTAGGGACATGTTGTGGTCTATGTATTCACACATGTATTACGATTTCCGGATAACACAATTATAGCATGAACAATAGACAATTATCATGAACAAGGAAATATAATAATAACCATTTTATTATTGCCTCTAGGGCATATTTCCAACAGTCTTTCACTTGCACTAGAGTCAATAATCTAGTTACATTGTGATGAATCGAACACCCATAGAGTTCTGGTGTTGATCATGTTTTGCTCGCAAAAGAGGTTTAGTCAACGGATCTGCGACATTCAGATCCGTGTGCACTTTGCAAATATCTATGTCTCCATCTTGAACATTTTCACGAATGGAGTTGAAGCGACGCTTGATGTGCCTGGTCTTCTTGTGAAACCCGGGCTCCTTGGCAAGGGCAATGGCTCCAGTGTTGTCACACAAGAGAGTCATCGGCCCCGACGCTTTGGGAATAACTCCTAGGTCGGTAATGAACTCCTTCATCCAGATCGCTTCATGTGCTGCCTCCGAGGCTGCCATGTACTTCGCTTCACATGTAGATCCCGCCACTACGCTTTGCTTGCAACTGCACCAACTTACTGCCCCACCATTCAAAATATACACGTATCCAGTTTGTGACTTAGAATCATCCAAATCTGTGTCGAAGCTAGCATCGACGTAACCCTTTATGACGAGCTCTTCGTCACCTCCATAAACGAGAAACATATCCTTAGTCCTTTTCAGGTACTTTAGGATATTCTTGACCGCTGTCCAGTGTTCCATGCCGGGATTACTTTGGTACCTTCCTACCAAACTTACGTCAAGGTTTACATCAGGTCTGGTACACAACATGGCATACATAATAGACCCTATGGCCGAGGCATAGGGGATGGAACTCATCTTTTTTCTATCTTCTGTCGTGGTCGGGCATTGAGCTGAGCTCAATTTCACACCTTGTAACACAGGCAAGAACCCCTTCTTGGACTGATCCATATTGAACTTCTTCAATATCTTATCAAGGTATGTGCTTTGTGAAAGACCTATGAGGCGTCTCGATCTATCTCTATAGATCTTAATGCCTAATATGTAAGCAACTTCTCCAAGGTCCTTCATTGTAAAACACTTATTCAAGTAGGCCTTAATGCTGTCCAAAAGTTCTATATCATTTCCCATCAAAAGTATGTCATCTACATATAATATGAGAAATGCTACAGAGCTCCCACTCACTTTCTTGTAAACGCAGGCTTCTCCGTAAGTCTGCGTAAACCCAAACGCTTTGATCATTTCATCAAAGCGAATGTTCCAACTCCGAGATGCTTGCACCAGCCCATAAATGGAGCGCTGGAGCTTGCATACCTTGTTAGCATTCTTAGGATCGACAAAACCTTCCGGCTGCATCATATACAATTCTTCCTTAAGATAGCCGTTAAGGAATGCCATTTTGACGTCCATTTGCCATATCTCATAATCATAGTATGCGGCAATTTCTAACATGATTCAGATGGACTTCAGCTTCGCTACGGGAGAGAAAGTCTCATCGTAGTCAACCCCTTGAACTTGTCGATAACCCTTAGCGACAAGTCGAGCCTTATAGATGGTAACATTACCATCCGCGTCCGTCTTCTTCTTAAAGATCCATTTATTTTCTATCGCTTGCCAATCATCGGGCAAGTCTGTCAAAGTCCATACTTTGTTTCATACATGGATCCTATCTCGGATTGCATGGCTTCAAGCCATTTGTTGGAATCTGGGCCCGCCATCGCTTCTTCATAGTTCGAAGGTTCACCGTTGTCTAACAACATGATTTCCAGGACAGGGTTGCCATACCATTCTGGTGTGGAATGTGTCCTTGTGGACCTATGAAGTTCAGTAGCAACTTGATCCGAAGTACCTTGATCATCATTAACTTCCTCTCTATCTGGTGCAGGCACCACAGGAACATCTTCCTGAGCTGCGCTACTTTCCGGTTCAAGAGGCAGTACTTCATCGAGTTCTACTTTCCTCCCACTTATTTCTTTTGAGAGAAACTCTTTCTCCAGAAAGGACCCGTTCTTGGCAACAAAGATCTTGCCTTCGGATCTTAGGTAGAAGGTATACCCAATGGTTTCCTTAGGGTATCCTATGAAGACGCATTTTTCCGACTTGGGTTCGAGCTTTTCAGGTTGAAGTTTCTTGACATAAGCATCGCATCCCCAAACTTTTAGAAATGACAGCTTAGGTTTCTTCACAAACCATAATTCATACGGTGTCATCTCAACGGATTTAGATGGTGCCCTATTTAAAGTGAATGTAGCTGTCTCTAGAGCGTATCCCCAAAATGATAGCGGTAAATCGGTAAGAGACATCTTAGACCGCACCATATCCAATAGAGTGTGATTACGACGTTCGGATACACCATTACGCTGAGGTGTTCCAGGCGGCGTGAGTTGTGAAACAATTCCACATTTCCTTAAGTGTGTACCAAATTCATGACTTAAATATTCTCCCCCACGATCTGATCGTAAGAACTTTATTTTTCGGTCACGTTGATTCTCTACCTCATGCTGAAATTCCTTGAACTTTTCAAAGGTCTCAGACTTGTGTTTCATCAAGTAAACATACCCATATCTACTCAAGTCATCAGTGAGGGTGAGAACATAACGATAGCCTCCGCGAGCCTCAACGCTCATTAGACCGCACACGTCAGTATGTATGATTTCCAATAAGCTGGTTGCTCGCTCTATTGTTCCGGAGAATGGAGTCTTGCTCATTTTACCCATGTGGCATGGTGCGCACGTGTCAAATAATTCGAAATCAAGAGACTCCAAAAGTCCATATGTATTGAGCTTCTTCATGCGTTTGACGCCAATGTGACTAAGACGGCAGTGCTACAAATATGTGGGACTATCATTATAAATCTTACATCTTTTGGTATTCACACTATCAATATGTGTAACATCACGTTCGAGATTCATTAAGAATAAACCATTGACCAGCGGGGCATGACCATAAAACATATCTCTCATATAAATAGAACAACCATTATTCTCGGATTTAAATGAGTAGCCATCTCATATTAAACGAGATCCAGATACAATGTTCATGCTCAAAGCTGGCACTAAATAACAATTATTTAAGTTTAAAACTAATCCCGTAGGTAAATGTAGAGGTAGCGTGCCGACGATGATCACATGGACCTTGGAACCATTCCCGACGCGCATCGTCACCTCGTCCTTCGCCAGTCTCCGCTTACTCCACAGCTCCTGTTTTGAGTTACAAATATGAGCAACCGCACCGGTATCAAATACCCAGGAGCTACTACGAGTACTGATAAGGTACACATCAATAACATGTATATCACATATACCTGTGGTGTTGCCGGCCTTCTTGTCCGCTAAGTACTTGGGGCAATTCCGCTTCCAGTGTCCGCTTCCCTTGCAATAAAAGCACTCAATCTCAGGTTTGGGTCCATGCTTTGGCTTCTTCCCGGCAACTGGCTTACCGGGAACGGCAACTCCCTTGCCGTCCTTCTTGAAGTTCTTTTTACCCTTGCCTTTCTTGAAACTAGTGGTTTTATTGACCATCAACACTTGATGTTCCTTTTTGATTTGCAGCCCCGTTGATTTCAGCATTGAAAATACTTTCAGGAATAGTTTTCACCATCCCCTGCATATTGTAGTTCATCACAAAGCTCTTGTAGCTAGGTGGGAGTGACTGAAGGATTCTGTCAATGACCGCGTCATCCGGAAGGTTAACTCCCAGCCGAGACAAGCGGTTGTGCAACGCAGTTTTTTTGAGTATGTGCTCGCTGATAGAACTATTCTCCTCCATCTTACAACTGTAGAACTTGTCGGAGACTTCATATCTCTCGACCCGGGCATGACCTTGGAAAACCATTTTCAGCTCTTGGAACATCTCATATGCTCCGTGCTGCTCAAAACGCTTTTGGAGCCCCGGTTCTAAGCTGTAAAGCATGCCGCACTGAACCAGGGAGTAATCATCACTACGCGATTGCCAGGCGTTCATAACGTCTTGAGTTGCTGGGAAAACGGGTGCTTCACCTAGCGGTGCATCTAGGACATATGCTCTTTTGGCAGCTATGAGGATGATCCTCAAGTTCCGAACCTAGTCCGTATAGTTGCTTCCATCGTCTTTCAGCTTGGTTTTCTCTAGGAACGCGTTGAAGTTGAGGACAACATTAGCGTGGGCCATTTGATCTACAAGACATATTGCAAAAGTTTTTAGACTAAGTTCATACTAATTAAGTTCATCTAATCAAATTATTTAATGAACTCCCACTCAGATAGACATCCCTCTAGTCATCTAAGTGATCCATGATCCGAGTCAACTAGGCCGTGTCCGATCATCACGTGAGACGGACTAGTCATCATCGGTGAACATCTTCATGTTGATCGTATCTTCTATACGACTCATGTTCGACCTTTCGGTCTCTTGTGTTCCGAGGCCATGTCTGTACATGCTAGGCTCGTCAAGTCAACCTAAGTGTTTTTGCATGTGTAAATCTGTCTTACACCCGTTGTATGTGAACGTTAGTATCTATCACACCCGATCATCACGTGGTGCTTCGAAACAACAAACTTTCGCAACGGCGCACAGTTAGGGGGAACACTTTCTTGAAATTATCATGAGGGATCATCTTATTTACTACCATCGTTCTAAGCAAATAAGATGCAAAAACATGATAAACATCACATGCAATCAAATAGTGACATGATATGGCCAATATCATTTTGCTCCTTCTGTTCTCCATCTTCGGGGCGCCATGCTCATCATCGTAACCGGCATGAAACCATGATCTCCATCATCATGATCTCAATCATCGTGTCTTCATGAAGTTGTCACGCCAACGATTACTTCTACTACTATGGCTAACAGTTTAGCAATAAAGTAAAGTAATTACATGGCGTTATTCAATGACACGCAGGTCATACAATAATTAAGAAAACTCCTATGGCTCCTACCGGTTATCATACTCATCGACATGCAAGTCGTTATTCCTATTACAAGAACATGATCAATCTCATACATCACATATATATCATTCATCACATCCTTTTTGGCCATATCACATCACAAGGCATATGCTGCAAAAACAAGTTAGACGTCCTCTAATTGTTGTTGCATGTTTTTTACGTGGTTGCAATAGGGTTCTAGCAAGAACGTTTCTTACCTACGTCAAAACCACAACGTGATATGCCAATTTCTATGTACCCTTCATAAGGACCCTTTTCATCGAATCTGATCCGACTAAAGTGGGAGAGACAGACACCCACTAGCCACCTTATGCAACTAGTGCATGTCAGTCGGTGGAACCTGTCTCACGTAAGAGTACATGTAAGGTCGGTCCGGGCCACTTCATCCCACGATGCCGCCAAAACAAGATAAGACTAGTAGTGGCAAGTAAATTGACAAAATCTACGCCCACAACAAAATTGTGTTCTACTCGTGCATAGAAACTACGCATAGACCTAGCTCATGATGCCACTGTTGGGGATCGTTGCAGAAAATAAAAAAAATTCTACACATCACCAAGATCAATCTATGGAATCATCTAGAAATGAGAGAGATAGGAGTGCATCTACATACCCTTGTAGATCGCGAGCGGAAGCGTTCAAGAGAACGGGGTTGATGGAGTCGTACTCGTTGTGATCAAAATCACCGAAGTTCCTAGTGCCGAACGGACAGCACCTCCGTGTTCAACACCCGTACGGAGCGGGACTTCTCCCGCGCCTTGATCCAGCAAGGAGGAGGGAGAGGTTGAGGAAGAGAGCTCCAGCAGCAGCACGACGGCGTGGTGGTGGTGGAGAGGCAGTACTCCGGCAGGGCTTCGCAAGCTCTTAACGGAGGAGGAGAGGTGTTGGGGAGGGGAGGGGCTGCGCCTTGGATGTGGTGTGCAGCCCTCCCCCCACCCCTCTATTTATAGGGGAAGGGGGAAGGGGGCCAGCCCCCCTCTAGATGAGATCTAGAGGGGGGGCAAGGGGAGGGGGCTTGCCCCCCAAGCAAGGGGGCCGCCCCCTCTAGGGTTCCCCCCCAAACCCTAGGCCCATGGGCCCAAGGGGGGTGCGCCCAGCCCTCCAGGGGCTGGTTCCCTGCCCACTACAGCCCATGAGGCCCTCCGAGAGAGGTGGCCCCTCCCGGTGGACCCCCCGGAACCCCTCCGGTGGCCCCGGTACAATACCGATAAGCCCCCAAACTTTTCCGGTGACCGTATGACAACTTCCCATATATAAATCTTCACCTTCAGACCATTCCGGAACTCCTCGTGACGTCCGAGATCTCATCTGGGACTCCGAACAACATTCGGCAATCACTTACAAGTCTTCCTAATAACCCTAGCGTCACCAAACCTTAAGTATGTAGACCCTACGGGTTCGGGAATCATGCAGACATGACCGAGACAGTTCTCCGGCCAATAACCAACATCGGGATCTGGATACCCATGTTGGCTCCCACATGTTCCACGATGATCTCATCGGATGAACCACGATGTCAAGGATTCAAGCAATCCCGTATACAATTCCGTTTGTCAATCGGTACGTTACTTGCCCGAGATTCGATCGTCGGTATCCCAATACCTCGTTCAATCTCGTTACGGCAAGTCACTTTACTCGTACGTAATGCATGATCCCGTGACCAACCACTTGGTCACATTGAGCTCATTATGATGATGCATTACCGAGTGGGCCCATAGATACCTCTCCGTCATACGGAGTGACAAATCCCAGTCTTGATCCGTGTCAACCCAACAGACACTTTCGGAGATACCTGTAGTATACCTTTATAGTCACCCAGTTACGTTGTGACGTTTGGTACACCCAAAGCACTCCTACGGTATCCGGGAGTTACACGATCTCATGGTCTAAGGAAATGATACTTGAAATTTAGAATAGCTCTAGCAAACGAACTACACGATCTTGTGCTATGCTTAGGATTGGGTCTTGTCCATCACATCATTCTCCCAATGATGTGATCCCGTTGTCAATGACATCCAATGTCCATAGTCAGGAAACCATGACTATATGTTGATCAACGAGCTAGTCAACTAGAGGCTCACTAGGGACATGTTGTGGTCTATGTATTCACACATGTATTACGATTTCCGGATAACACAATTATAGCATGAACAATAGAAAATTATCATGAACAAGGAAATATAATAATAACTATTTTATTATTGTCTCTAGGGCATACTTCCAACAATTACATTGTGGTGTTCCAGGTGGCATGAGCTGTGAAACTATTCCACATTGTTTTAAATGAAGGCCAAACTCGTAACTCAAATATTCTCCTCCATGACCAGATCCTACAAACTTTATTTTCTTGTTACGATGATTCTCCACTTCACTCTGAAATTCTTTGAACTTTTCAAATGTTTCAGACTTGTGTTTCATTAAGTAGATATACCCATAGCTGCTCAAATCATCTGTGAAGGTCAGAAAATAATGATACCTGCCATGAGCCTCAACACTCATCGGACTGCATACATGGGTATGTATTATTTCCAATAAGTCATTTGCTCGTTCCATTGTTATGGAGAATGGAGTTTTAGTCATCTTGCCCATAAGGCATGGTTCGCAAGTATCAAATGATTCATAATCAAGTGATTCAAACACCCATCAACATTGAGTTTCTTCATGCGCTTTACACCAATATGTCTTAAATGGCAGTGCCACAAGTATGTTGCACTATCATTATCAACTTTGCATCTTTTGGCATCAATATTATGAATATGTGTATCAATACGATCGAGATTCAATAAACCATCAACATTGGGTGTATGACCATAGAAGGTTTTATTCATGTAAACAGAATAACAATTATTCTCTGTCTTAAATGAATAACCGTATTGCAATACACATGATCTAATCATATTCATGCTCAACGCAAACACCAAATAACATTTATTTAGGTTCAACACTAATCCCGGAAGTATAGGGGGTGTGCGATGATGATCATATCAATCTTGGAACCACTCCCAACACACATCGTCACTTCACCCTCAATTAGTCTCTGTTTATTCTGTAACTCATGTTTCGAGTTACTAATCTTAGCAACCGAACAAGTATCAAATACCCATGGGCTACTATGAACACTAGTAAGGTACACATCAATAACCTGTATATCAAATATACGTTTGTTCACTTTGCCATCCTTCTTATCCACCAAATGTTTGGGGCAGTTCCGCTTCTAGTGACCATTTCCTTTGTAGTAGAAGCACTCAGTTTCAGGCTTGGATCCATCTTTGGGCTTCTTCCCGGGAGTGACAACTTGCTTGCCATTCTACTTGAAGTTCCCTTTCTTTCCCTTTCCTATTTTCTTGAAACTAGTGGTCTTGTCAATCATCAAAACTTGATGCTCTTTCTTGATTTCTACCTTTGTCGATTTCAGCATCACGAAGAGCTCAGGAATCGTTTTCGTCATCCCTTGCATACTATAGTTCATCACGAAGTTCCAATAACTTGGTGATGGTGACTAGAGAACTCTGTCAATCACTTATCTTATCTGGAAGATTAAATCCCACTTGATTCAAGCGATTATAGTACCCAGACATTTTGAGCACATGCTCACTAGCTGAGCAATTCTCCTTCATCTTTTAGGCGAAGTACTTGTCAGAGGTCTCATACCTCTCGACACGGGCATGAGCCTGAAATACCAATTTCAGCTCTTGGAACATCTCATGCTCCGTGGTGTTTCAAAATGTTTTTGAAGTCCCGGTTCTAAGCTGTAAAGCATGGTGAACTAAACTATCAAGTAGTCATCATATTGAGCTAGCCAAAACGTTCATAGCGTCTCCATCTGCTCCTGCAATAGGTCTGTCACCTAGCGGTGCATCAAGGACATAATTCTTCTATGTAGCAATGAGGATAAACCTCAGATCACAGACCCAGTCCACATCATTACTACTATCATATTTCAACTTAGTTTTCTCTAGGAACATATCAAAAAAAATAGGGAGGCTACAACGCGAGCTATTGATCTACAACATAATTTGCAAATACTATCAGGACTAAGTTCATGATAAATTAAAGTTCAATTAATCAAATTACTTAAGAACTCCCACTTAGATAGACATCCCTCTAGTCATGTAAATGATCACGTGATCCATATCAACTAAACCATGTCCAATCGTCACATGAGATGGAGTAGTTTTCAATGGTGAACATCTCTATGTTGATCATATCTACTATATGATTCACGTTCGACCTTTCGGTCTCAGTGTTCCAAGGCCATATCTGCATATGCTAGGCTCGTCAAGTTTAACCCGAGTATTCTGCACATGCAAAAACTGGCTTGCACTCGTTGTATGTGAACGTAGAGCTTATCACACCCGATCATCACGTGGTGTCTCGGCATGACGAACTGTAGCAATGGTGCATACTCAGGGAGAACACTTATACCTTGAAATTTAGTGAGGGATCATCTTATAATGCTACCGCGTTACTAAGCAAAATAAGATGCATAAAGGATAAACATCACATGCAATCAAAATATGTGACATGATATGGCCATCATCATTTTGTGCCTCTTATATCCATCTCGAAAGCACCATCGTGATCTCCATTGTCACCGGCTTGACACCTTGATTTCCATCGTAGCATCGTTGTCGTCACGCCAACTATTGCTTCTACGACTATCGCTACCGCTTAGTGATAAAGTAAAGCAATTACATGGCGGTTGCATTTCATACAATAAAGCGACAACCATATGGCACCTGCCTGTTGCCGATAACTTTGTTACAAAACATGATCATCTCATACAACAATTTATATCATGTCATGTCTTGACCATATCACATCACAACAAGCCATCCAAAAACAAGTTAGACGTCCTCTACTTTGTTGTTGTAAGTTTTACGTGGCTGCTACGGGCTTCTAGCAAGAACTGTTCTTACATACGCATCAAAACCACAATGATTTTTTGTCAAGTGTGTTGTTTTAACCTTCAATAAGGACCGACAATAGTCAAACTCGATTCAACTAAACTTGGAGAAACAGACACCTGCTAGACACCTGTGTGCAAAGCACGTCGGTCGAACCAGTCTCATGAATGCGGTCATGTAATGTCGGTCCGTGCCGGTTCATCCAACAATACCGCCGAATCAAGTAAGACATTGGTGGTAAACAGTATGACTATTATCACCCAGAACTCTTTGTGTTCTACTCGTGCATATCATCTACGCATAGACCTGGCTCTGATACCACTGATGGGGAACGTATTAATTCAAAAAAAATTCTACGATCATGCAAGATCTATCTAGGATATGCATAGCAATGATATGGGAGAGTGTGTCCATGTACCCTCGTAGACCGAAAGCGGAAGCGTTTAGTAACGCAGTTGATGTAGTCGAACGTCTTCACGATCCAACTGATCCAAGTATCGAACGTACGACACCTCCATCTTCAGCACACGTTCAGCATGATGACGTCCCTCGAGCTCTTGATCCAGTTGAGGACGAGGGAGAGTTCCGTCAGCACGACAGTGTGGCAACGGTGTTGATGATGTTACCGGTGCAGAGCTTCGCCTAAGAACTACGATGATATGACTGAGGTGTTAAACTGTGGAGGGGGGCACCGCACACGGCTAAGAGAACAACTGTTGTGCTTTGGGGTGCCCCCTGCCCCCGTATATAATGTAGGGAGGAGGAGGAGGTCGGCCAAGGAGGGGCGCGCCTATAGGGGGAGTCCAACTAGGATTCCCAATCTTGGTTGTAGTCCCCTTCTTTTTCCAAGAGAGGGAGAGAGGGAAAGAGGTGGAAAGGGAAAAGGAAAGAGGGGGGGGGGCGCCGCCCCCTGCTAAATCAATTCGGACAAGCCATGGGGGGGGGAGCGGCCACCCTGCGGCCCTCCTCTCCTTTCCACTAAGGCCCAATAAGGCCCACTACTTTCCTGGGGGGGGGGTCCGGTAACCTCCCGGTACTCCAAAAAATGCCCGAACCATTCTGAAACTTTTCCGGTGTTCGAACATAACCTTCCAATATATCAATCTTTATGCCTCAACCATTTTGAGACTCCTCGTCACGTCCGTGATCTCATCTGGGACTCAGAACAAACTTCGATCATCAAAAGCACATAAATCATAATGCAAATCGTCATCGAACGTTAAGCGTGCGGACCCTACGGGTTCGAGAACTATGTAGACATGACCGAGACACAACTCCGTTCAATGAACAACGGCGGAACCTGGATGCTCATATAGGTTCCTACATATTCTACGAAGATCTTTATCGGTCAAACCGCACAACAACATACGTTGTTCCCTTTGTCATTGGTATGTTACTTGCCCGAGATTCGATCGTCGGTATCATCATACCTAGTTCAATCTCGTTACCGGCAAGTCTCTTTACTTGTTCCGTGATTATTCATCCGCAACTAACTCATTAGTCACATTGCTTGCAAGGCTTATAGATATGAGCATTAGCGAGAGGGCCTAGAGATACCTCTCAGATACACGGAGTGACAAATCCTATTCTCGATGTATGCCAACCCAACAAACACCTTTGGAGACACTTCTAGAGCATCTTTATAATCACCCAGTTATGTTGTGACATTTGATAGCACACAAGGTGTTCCTCCGGTATTCGGGAGTTGCATAATCTCATAGTCTGAGGAACATGTATAAGTCATGAAGAAAGCAGGAGTAATGAAACTGTAACGATCATAATGCTAAGCTAACGGATGGGTCTTGTCCATCACATCATTCTCCTAATGATGTGATCTCGTTCATCAAATGAAAACGCATGTCTATGGTTAGGAAACATAACCATCTTTGATTAACGAGCTAGTATAGTAGAGGCATACTAGGGACACTATGTTTTGTCTATGTATTCACACATATACTAAGTTTCCGGTTAATACAAGTCTAGCATGAATAAGAAACATTTATCATGGTATAAGGAAATATAAATAACAACTTTATTATTGCATCTAGGGCATATTTCCTTCACTTCCTCCTTCTTTGCCAAGATGTCCTCGAACCTCTCCTTCAGCTTGGCCGCCGCACCTTCTCGATTCGCGCTCTCCTCCTCCCACTTCTTCTTCCATAAATTTCTTCTAACCTTCTTCGGTGATTCATGGGTTGGGTCGGCATGGTCACCAATTTCATCCTCGTTGACTTGGGCGACGACCTTGGCAATGAAAATGTTCCACTTCGGTTGCCCATTCAACTTCAACCAACAATGCATGAAGGCGAAGGACTTATTCACCAACTTCTTGTACACGGCACAAGCACGAGTAGGATAGAAAGTGAAACATAGTCGATAATGTATATCCATCTAGTGAGCAAAAAAACAATACATGTCCGACTAGTGATCAAAAAAACTAAGCATATCCGACTAGTGTTCCTCCAAAAGGTTGTGCCCTTTTGCTCCGTGCCATGGATCGGATCAATGCTTGTGACCAACCATGCATCATAGAATAGCTCGTCCTCCCACATGTTGAAGCTTTCTCGTCTACCCTTCTTCTTCAGATCGCCAGTTGTATCATCCGTATCATCGTCATCACCGTCCTCCCCCTCCTCCCCCTCTGGTTGCTGCTCTCTGGTGGCCCAATGCTGTTGTTGCTTTGTGTCATCACCGGTCTTCGTGTAGGACTGCTACGTGGTTGTTTGGGTGTAGGAACGGGTGGGATCTGAGTCTTCCACCTGCCCATCCTCATAACCTCCTCCTCCCCCGCCTCTGTCATGGATGATGTCGAGCATTTCCTTGCCCGCGTCATATGAAGGCTCCCCCCCTCTAGGCATTGTAGCGATCAGCGTGCGGGCACCCATTTGCTCCTCGGCCGCTGTCAACGCCTGGATGAGCCGCGACGAAGAATATTCAGAGAAGAGTGGCACGGCATTAACGGCGATGATGTAAGGCACCATACCAGCATGGGTTTCGAGCTGCTTGGCAGCGTAGTAGTATGGAGGCTTGTAAGGCTCCGGCCACGGTGTTGTCTATACTATGTGTGCGCCCGTCTGGCGGCATCGGCCACGGCCGCACCGACTACCTCGTCCGCCACAACCTCCACGCCCATCGCCACCACCAGGCCCACCGGCGGCCAACCGCTTCTTGAGCTTCTCCTCCTTTGCGGCCTTCACTTTGATGCAGCGAGTCTGCCACCTCGCCAAGTTGATCTTCCGGACGAGCATGATGCTCGGATCCTTCGGCACCTCCACCGGCTCCATCTCTGACGGGTTCTTTGACGGTTCCATGCGTCAGCGAACGGAAGGAAGGAGATTATGGGAGAAAAGAGTAGAAATTGGGCGGAGAGCAATGGGGAATGGAAGGAGAGAGTGGGGGATTTTGTCGCGGAAACAGTGCATGATGCTACAAAAGCTTGGGCTCCGCCTTCCTTTTGGGTGATCCGGGAGGAGCGATGTTTCGCGTGTCCGGACTCCAAGCCCCTCCCCCCCTTTGTCTCTGGTTCACTGAAGAAAATGTGTTCGGACCGTGCCACAAACCGATACAGGACCGTGTTGGATGGCTTTCGTGGTCCGGACAACACGGTCCAGACGGTAGTGGGACGTTTGTGGGTCAGTGTTGGAGATGCCCTTATACGACGTACTCCCTTAATCGAATATATATAAACACGTTTTACTGTAATTGTTTACTCATTTTAGTCCTTTTGTAGTCCATATTAAAATATCCAAAATATATTATAATAGTGAACTCTATTTATAAGAGAAGAGGGCATCTCCAAGGATGACCCTCAATATGGACATATTATTCTTCTGCGCATGGGTGCACGAACACGAATAGGGAGCTGAACACCCAACCCTATCCCCTAAAAGTCTGACCTAGTTTTTTCCTATTAAGTCCACAACACTCAAAGTAATTATAAAAAATAGCACAATACATTCATAAATAACTTGCAGAAATTCCTAGAAGATCGATAATTCAAATGGAAATATTACATCTGAGATAACAGGTTGTTTAATAAGTTTTCAATTCATTTAATCCAAATTCAAAGATACCCGAGTTAGAATCCACACATGTCCTCCCACACACTTTGCCCCTTGAGCTTCATCGAACAATGTATAAACATAATGTCCTACCCTTCGTCATCTGGTACAACATGACATCACGTCGGGCTATACAACTTGATGATTATCAAGTTGCAACATTGCGTGAATCAGTAAATTGACCATCATGTTGTGCAATAAGAGGAAAAACTTACGATCTCAATCGTTGACGAGCTTGATAGCCACATTGTCTCTTGCAACAGAACAGGAAAACTTCATGATAGAGCTGGAGATGGTGTTCCACCGATGGTTTAGCGACTTCGCATTGCTAAGTCGTAGGGCGCTAAGTGCTTTTTTTTCATGAAACCAAGCCTACAAGTTTTGCCAAAACATCGAGTTGGCATGTATATAAAGTCCACACATACAACCTTCCACGCACCGCACAACAACTCATCCACACTACTAGGGAAAAGCCTAGCAGTAGCGCAGGTTATATGCTTATCAGTAGCACGGGTAGCCGCGCTACTAATACGATGCTACAGCTAATGCTTATCAGTAGCGCGGTCTGACAAGCGCTATTGCTAACTAGTGATAGCAGCAACGTTTGTCTAAAACAGGCACTGCTGATAATAGCTGCAGCGCCCTTATGAGAAGAGTGCTACTGCTAAGAGCTAGCTGCTGCAAATGCCATACCTCGCGCTACTGTTCTTAGTTTTTAATTTTTTTTCTGCTCCACATTTTGTGCTACTGAATTTTGTTTTGGGCTTTATACAATAATCTCAAGAATATCATACACATACAAATGTAATCATAGAATGTACATAGCGACACAAGGTGGTCATCATCATAATCATCATCCAACAGGAAGTGGTCTCTCATCATCATTTCAAAAATAGTGATACAAGTCTCGAATACTTGCAACTACATCGCCATCCATCTAATCAACGATATACGCGAGAAGAGCTATCAATATGTATGAGAGCGGAACTATGCAGTACATGAGGCGGCGGTTACGACTCTTCTCTCGCGCTAGCGTGAACCTCAAGTAACTAGCTTCTCCTAGGTTTTAGTTTCTCTTTGTTCTTAGGGCTTACCTCAAGCCTTTTCAGACTACTTGTTACTTTGCTATCTTAATTTATAAAAATTGCAGTGGGGTCTTACCCTACTGTTTATAGTCAAAAAAAACTAGCTTCTACTTTTGAAGCCTTTATAGCTGGCGCCCGAGACCCCATTCACTTGCGCTTGACACACAGGCCACTCGTTGTACACCCCCGGAACCTTCTCTTTGTACACGACATAACACTGCCACCTCGCCATCAAGAAGCTAGGTACCTGTTAGTGATGCATCTTCATCAACAGTATGTACAATCATATGCAACAAAATATACTAGAGCAACATGAAAAAGAAAGGGTTAGCAACTGGATGCAACATACAATACGCAAACTAATTAACTAGAGCTACGTAGGTCATCGTACCCAAACTAACAAAGTACCGTTACGCAAGTTCGGCAGGGATCGTGGACATCACAAAGTTTCATCGGTACAGAAAGTATACAGGTTCAACCGACACATATCATCATCATCGGCATCGTAAATCACTAGAAGTTCCATCCTTCCATATCATCGAGGATGGACCCTAGCTTCTTGAACGGTGTGAGGTCATGATGTTCCACGCCTATGCGAGTTCGGACGTCAGCTCACGATATAGGGCCGTGGTGGAACATCCCCTTCTCATCGACGACTTCTTTCATGATGATCGTCGCAATGTCCCTTTGGATGCGAAAGAAGTCATCTCTAAGTTCATAATCCACTTCTCCATGAGATTCTACCCACTTGTGGATATGATCATCATTTCTGTTTGTGATGCGAAGCTTTTGGTGATCTGTGTTGAACTCAATCATGAGATGGAGGATGTAGAATCCATATTTCTTGCTTGGTTTTGGGGCATGGATGCAGCAAAAGTTAGTTTTATGCGCGAAACCCATCTTCTTCTTCCGTTGTTTCCCGATCTGCACGTGGCCACCCCTAAAGCGGAAGCCTTGGAGAGCATCATCTAGAATATTCATTATGTGGGTGTAGTCCTTCTTATGTTTATTTCTGGTGGGGTCGAAATACACGGCATGGGAGACTCACGAGTAAAGAACGATAAGGACGGCGCGCTCGTTGCTGCAGGGAAAAATACACCTCAAATTATTCTCCATATGAGCAAGAAGGAATGATTGAAATGTACGAAAGGGTTGTCCGAAAATGACTTACTTTGGGTGATAAGGCAGGAGGACAATTTCCTGGTCCTTATTCTGTACCATGAAGTTTTGGAGGTACTCCCTAGCAGTTTCATGTTCAGAGTCGCTGAGACTCAGGAAGGACTCATGCATGTAGTACGTATCCGCCACACAGATTTGTGAGACTTCTTCTCTCTTCATGACGAAGCTCATATGTAGCGCAGAAAGGAGGAGGATTGTAAAATCGAGCCGCCTTGTCAGAAACATCTCGAAGATATGGTCAAACCGCAGGAAGAACACCTCCACGGGCCATGTGTCGACGTAGCACTTCCCCTCAGGCACACGAGCTGTGTATATTGGATATCCTGGATCCTTCGAGGCTAGTAGGATTTTCTTAGTTGATAGCACATGGTCATGCAGTCTCCTGAGATCCCCTGATAGTGCCTCCAGCGGTTTTGGCGGTAGCATCGGCTCTCCCGTGACATGGAACATGGCCGCACCTTTGACGGGACCTCTTCAGAATCCACCGTGTGGCTGCTATGTGCTCTGGCTTGTTTGTAGGCAACGGAGCCTATCTTCCCCGATCTCTTCCTCTCCTTTTTCTTGGGTACACCTTCTAGACCCTTCCTTAACCCATGCACTAGTGTTACCGGGCTAAGCATTGTACGACCCCCGGCTAGTGGAGCTTGTGTTGAGGCAGCATCTTTAGGCGTGTCCAGTGAGTATTTCATGAAGAGAGACTTCTTGCAATCCCTGCTAGGACGTTCCTGCCCGGGCAAATCATCCATATCCTCATCAGGATGCTGATAGCCCGATTCGTCATATGGCTGACTCATCATATCTAAGTCACCTCATAGATGCCTGTATTGAGGAAAGCCATTGGGTCCTCCATCTCCTCCATCTCATCATCCATTCTTTGTTCTACGGGGCCGATTACATCAGCCACTAGTGGGACCCCTTCATCATGTCATCTGCCGCTCTCACCCGGCATTACATGAGCTGGTAATTGCATAGGCAGGGGGGTAGTCTCCATACATGCTTGTTGATGTGTGGTTATTGGTGTGCTCGCGGCCAGCTCCAAATATAGAAGATTCTTCAGCCATAGCAGCACCCAACCCTTGCATCTTCCAATCCGCAGCGGGGTCTCGTCATCCTCTCCCCCAAGCCGTACTGGAGGAGGCAAATCCTCATGCCCCGATTTCACAATGGACAAGTTAACCCTGACGTGCCCAGTGGGCATCGGCTGGTTGTGGAACGTGAGTTGCAAGGGCTTTGTTATCACCCCCTTTCCCATGTCCACCTTCTGGCCTTTGATCAAGTAGAGTATGGTGCACGGGGTTTCGTCGACCTGCAAACACATGTCTGCGGCATAAAACATCCGAAAGGCAATGAAATTGGAATATTCTATATATATATATATATATATATGTTGGTGCGACATGTATTTACCGTGAGGGTGTCGAGCTCAGCCAAAGAGGAAGGCCCGCCTAGCGTGCCAGAGATTGAGGACGGGCTGCTATGAGCGGGTGCCGGAGCGAGAGCAGGCCAAATTGCGTGAGCAGATGATGGTGCAGCGGTGTTGTTCACCGAGTAGCTCCCGACGAAACTGGGCATGGGGAAATCATGTACAGTCTTGTCTGGATTTTCCTTCGTCTAGTTGATCATAGCCGGGACCAAGTTAGTAGCGAAATAATTTCTGTAGGCATTTACAGCTGCATCTACTGCCTGCTTTAGCAAATCATGTTTCTCCTCGGCTGCTTTTTGCATGTCCTCAACTGCTTTTTTCTCGATCGCAAGCTTCACCTTATCGTTGATGTCTGCCTGACTAAACTTATTTTTCTGCTTCTTGGCCTTCGGACCCTCGTTGTAAAACACCTTCCACGTGGCGCCGTCTCCGGCGCCGTGCACTCGTCCATATTGCGGCCGTTGGCCCAAAGGAAGTCCCTTAGGTTCGTTCAAGGCCCGGTTGAGAGGGGTGTCCCACTTGGGCCTCATCGTTGAAGTGGGGCTTTCGGCTTCAAGCTGGTGTTGCTTCTTCTGTAGAAGGAACGTGAACCGTTTATGAATGTGTAGTCAACTTGATCAGGAGCTAAATGTAAGGTGGTAAAAGAATAATTACCAGTAATCTAATCAATCTCCTTGTGTCTCGTCCATGTAAAAAGCCTTCCTTTTCTGGTCCCACTTGTAGCGGGCCCTAATGAAGTCACGCTCCAAGGGGTTGGTGAACTTCACGAAGGGGTCTGGGAGATCCGCGACTTCACGTTTAGCGTCCTCCTTATCCCATATGGGCCTTTTTCCAACGTAGCCACGACTTCCGAGGTGATGCTTCCCCTTGTTCCTTTGCTGAAGGCTCTTGAATTTCACAGCCTTAGCCTTGGCTTCCTCGGTAGCGCAAGTGTCCTTGAACTTTTCGAACTCCTCTTCCATAAGTGTTGGATTCTCCTCCAGAATCTTGGACAAGGGTTCCTCAGCCTCAATAGCTCATTTCACCCTCCCTTTCCAAGAGGCCAAATCTTTGTTGAACATGCCCATGGCGTGATTATTAATCTTTTACATCTTCGGATCATCCCACGGTTGCTCTATGCTATCATCCCGGTCGGGGAACTTGAATCTCTTGTGCAACTTCATCAGGAGCAACTGCCTGAAATATTCTTTACTCCTTAAGTCATCGTCGTTGATGCTCGCGCATTCCCGTAGAATGCATCCTACTTGGTTCCCATAGCACTTGCGAGGTTCTTCCGGCTCTAATGGCTCAAACTTGCCATGTTCCATCTTTGTGATCACCAGTCGTTCGATGCCGAGTTTGTTAGGTTTTCGTATCCTCTGCTTCTTTTGCTTCTTCTCTCTGGTATCGGTCCCGGTATCTTCCCCGCTGGTATCTTCCTCACTGGTACCTTCCTTGCCGGTACCTTCCCTGGCGGTCTCGGCACCGCCATCAGTGTCGGCACCATCGGTGTCGATGTCGGCGTCAGCACCATCATCAAGGCCGACCTACAAACCTTGACTTTTCTTAGCAGTCAAATAGTCGAGGTACTCTTGTTCACCCTCATAATCCATCTCATGTGCATCTTGGTCAGAAGGCCCGGTTTCTTTGTTGTTTGACATGTTTCCTATGATTAAGTCTCCTCGTTTAATTCTAAAACTATAAATAAAATGAGAAGTGACATAAAAGAATATCTATGTTTGCCGGAATGTCGTTCCAGCAACTCCCGACACTCGATATGCCTACTTTCTAGCACAAGTCATGCCAAAATTCACGGAAAATTTCGGCATGACCTTTTCTAAAAAGAGGACATATTGAGTGCTTGGAATTCACCGGAATGGAAATGAATCAATATTCCGGCGAAACATAGGCCACTCGGATCATTTGCCATACACATCAATGTCCAAATGACATGTCCAAATTCCAAATATGACATGTCCAAATCACATGTCCACATATCACATGTCCACTTCAAATTCGCATATAAAAGGAATAAAAATATAGAACTTTAAGAAAAATGCAAGAAGTCATGTTTTTAAAAAATATAAAACTAATCTGTCCACTTCAAATTCTGTTTTTTAATGGCAACAATTGCTTTAACTAAAAAAATTAAATAGCAACAATTGTTTAACTAATATGTCCTAGGTTTCATACTAATTCTAATTAACTAACTAGCACTATAAAATTTAAATAACAACAATTGCTTTAACTAAAAAAATGCAAGAAACCTATATAATCAATTCTGTTTTTTGTTACACTAAAAAATAGCCTAGGATTCATACTATTTCATACTAATTAGCACTAAATAGCACAGAAGAGGGGAGGGGAGAGGGCTTACAGAGGGCAAAGAGAGATGGGGTCGGGGGAGACGGCGCGGCAGCAAGGCAGGGCGGGGGCGAGCGCCGGGGTTGGGGGTCGCTGGGGTGGGGGAGACGGGTGCGAGCACCGGGGTCGGTGCGAGCGTGGGGACGGGGGCGAGCGCTGGGGTCGTGGGCTCCGGCGATGACGACACAAACAAAGAGAGAGGGGGATTTGGGAGAAGAGCAGAGGCGGGAAGAAGCAGAGAGAGTGAGGATTTTGGGGGTTAAGTCAAGATAGAGGTAGCGTGTTCCGGATAAACGCGCTTTAGCTAAGTTAGCTATAGCATTTTTTCAAAGAATGCGCTACTGCTACTTTAGATAGCTTTAGCATTTATTTCAGAAAGCGCTACTGCTACTATAGATAGCGATAGCATTTTCCTATAGAAAGTGCTACTGCTATTACCTGTATTAGTCTTCCTGTTTGTTTCTTTTTTTCTTCTTTTTTTCTCTCCCTTTTCTTTTATTTTCTTTTCCTTTTTTCCGAGAGCAGTGAACGAAGGGAAGGTGATACAATGTATATAACTAAGGCAATATATATTGCATCATTTGATGGTTAAGTATGTATACAAAATAGGAACATATATATTACATCATTTGACCAATGCATAATGGCCAAGTGTGTACACAAAATGGGAACATATATATTACATCATTTGACCGATAACGTATGGTTCCTCAGCGTTGACGTTTTCGTTTTTGAGTGAGATTCTTTCCCTTCTTGTTCGTTGAAGATTAATTGAGCCCCTCATTGTGAATTTTCCTTTTCCATGGAGTACGATCTTTCTTAGGTAATGTAGTATTGATTCTTATTTTGACATATACTTCATCGTCATCTTCCCTCATTGGGTTGGCATACTGATCGTAGTCTTCCTCATTGGTGACTCCATCCCTCCCAATGATGTTCCTTTTGCCTCTCCTCATGACAACACAGTGAGATTGAACGTGTCGGTTATGAAGAAGCATTGTATCACGTGCTTAGCGTGCACCCATGGCTTGTTTTTTGCGATAGCGTTCACGGTAGCGCTCTTGGCGTCGGGTATAGTCATGGTAGTGAAAAACTGGTTTTCTCTTTCGACATTCTTAGCGCATCTGACATGGAACATCGTCCCTTTGTGCAGTCCAGAGTAGTCAAGCTCCCAGATCTCCTTGACCCTTCTGTAAAATCTCTCCGTCGCGCTTTTGTCGCTGCCGGTCATGCATTCCATCGTCACCCCTGAGTTCTGATCATCACTGTCCATATCTTTGGCCTCCGTGTAGAACGTGTATCCGTTGATATCATATGCCTGATAGGTGACAAGATTGGGCGAGGGGCCATGCGCTAAGGCGTATATGAGCAATCCGTCCTTAGATCCCTCTTCCGGGGGATTAGCAATGATATGCTCTTTGAACCAATGCAGGAAAGTGGAGTTTTGCTCTCTAGTAACTTTGGCGCCCGTCCTGCATACCCCCTGGTCATGATACTTCTTTGCGATAATTTCTTTGTGCAATGCCACAAAAGGATCTACCTCGTCTAGGTGTTGTAGCACTACCAAGTTTGCTCTATCAAAATCATTGCGTCGATCTGAGTATGCCACGTGCAGTTCCCTGCGACCATTGGAGTGACCTTCTCCTTCGAGCCTCCCATTGTTCTTGTTAACGGGCAAACTAACACCAACACCAGACGGCTGGTCCGTGCCATATAGAAAATTCTCGCAGAAAGAGATGCACTATTATGTCAGATAGCCCTGGACGATGCTTTCATCCGGACAGGACATGTTACGAACGAATCCTTTGATGATCACATTCATCCTCTCAAACGGCATCACGTTGTGCAGGAATGACGACCCCAGGTCTATTATGTCGTCCACAATATGGACACATAGATGCACCATGATGTCAAAGAACATGGGCGGGAAGTACATATCAAGCTCATTTAGTATCACAACGATCTCTTCCTATAGTCTTCGGAGCTGCTTCACACTGATCGACTTTCGAGAGATGACGTCGAAAAAGTTGCAGAGACCAATAAGCGTGTCATGGACGTGCTTGTCCATTATCCCTCTAAGGGAAATAGGTAGTATTTGCGTCATCATCACATGACAGTCATGGGACTTCATCCCGCTGAACCTTTTCTTGTTCATGTCTAGATATCTGCTTATCTTGCCACAGTAACTGGAACTGACTTTGACTCCGGTAATGCACTTAAAGAATTGATCGATCTCAGCCCGACTTAAGGTGAAGCAAGAAGGGGGGCAATAATCCTCTTCCTTTACTTTTTTGCCCTTCTTCTCCCGCGCCTCTATCTCCATCCATGTCTCGTCTGACTTTTTACGGGGCGACATGTGCAAATCTTCCCTGATTTCCAAATCTTGCAAGTCTTTTCTTGCGTTTGGCCCATCCTTGGTCTTATCCGGCATGTTCATCAGTGTCACGAGCAAGCTCTCAAGGACATTCTTATAGATATCCATTTGATCAAGGCAATTAGGTGTGTCGAGTTTGTGCCAATACTCCAAGTCCCAGAACACATACCTCGTCTTCCATATCTTCAACAGCGGCTCCGGCGCCTCTTTCATCGTCTTTCCCAGCGTGGGGCATTGTTCCCTGTTTTTCAACAGCTCATCAATTTCGGCGCCGCTCCGCTTACGTGGAGGTCCTCGATGCTCAGCATGACCATTGAATAGATCTTCATAGTTTCTCCATGGGTTGTCCTTCTCGAGCCATGTTCGATGCCCCATGTACACGATTTTCCCTGACCCGTCCTCTTTCCTTGATGTTAGCTGATGAGACGTCGTATCATCCATGCATTGCGTGCATCCGCAATATCCATGGAACACCTGGCATGCGGCATATCTGTAACCGAGATAGTCGTGCACTGTCGTAATCAGCTCGGACCTCATGTAGAAATACTCGCCTTTGCTAGCATCCCATGTCTTGGCCGGCGTTCTCCATATGGTATCTAACTCCTCTTGAAGTATCCCCAAATACAGATTAATATTATTTCCCGGTTGTTTTGGCCCCTGAGTCAGCATGCTCATGTGAATGTACTTCGACTTCATGCACAACCAGGGGGGAGGTTGTATATCCATACAAACACGGGCCATGTGCTATGTTTGGTGTTCTGGTTGCCAAATGGATTCATGCCATCGGTACACGCGCTGATCACGATGTTCCTTGCATCACATTTGAAATACCGATAGAAGCCATTCAACGCTCTCCACTGGCTTCCATCCTTGACCTGTCTCAGCTTCGGATCATCTCCATCATCGGGCTTCTTCCTCTCCGCATGCCAGCGCATGAGCTTTGCTTCCTTGGATTCTACGAATTACCGATGGAGATGGGTAGTGATCAGTAAGTACCATAAAACTTTCTGGGGAGATTTATTCCCAGCCTTCTTGTATCGAGAAGCATTGCACACCGAACATCTTGTTTTTTCCGTGTGCTCCTTCCGATAAATTATGCAATCGTTGATGCATGCATGTCATCTAACGTGTGGCAGATCAAGAGGGCACACGATCTTCTTGTCCTCATCCACACCAGTAGGACATAGATTCCCCACGGGAAGAACATCCTTTAGGTACTTGAGATGCTCATCGAGGCTAGTGTCGGTCCATTTGTTTTTAGCCTTCATCTTCATGAAGGAAATATGCCCTAGAGGCACTAATAAAGTTATTGTTTATTTCCTTATTTCATGGTAAATGTTTATTATTCATGCTAGAACTGTATTAACCGGAAACTTAGTACATGTGTGAATACACAGACAAAACATATTGTCCCTAGTATGCCTCTACTTGACTAGCTCGTTTATCAAAGATGGTTATGTTTCCTAACCATAGAAATGTATTGTCATTTGATGAACATGATCACATCATTAGGAGAATGATGTGATGGACATGAACCATCCGTTAGCTTAGCATGATGATCGTTACAGTTTCATTGCTGCTGCTCTCTTCATGACTTATACATGATCTTATGACTATGAGATTATGCAACTCCCGAATACCGGAGGAACACTTAGTGTGCTATCAAACGTCACAACATAACTGGATGATTATAAAGATGCTCTACAGGTGTCTCCGATGGTATTTGTTGTGTTGGCATAGATCAAAATTAGGATTTGTCACTCCGTGTTTCGGAGAGGTATCTCTGGGCCCTCTCGGTAATGCACATCACTATAAGCCTTCCAAGCAATGTGACTAATGAGTTAGTCACGGGAAGATGCATTGCGGAACTAGTAAAGAGACTTGGTGGTAACGAGATTGAACTCGGTATGGTGATACCGACGATCGAATCTTGGGCAAGTATACCGATGACAAAGGGAACAACGTATGTTGTTATGAAGTTTGACCGATAAAGATCTTTTTAGAATATGTGGGAGCCAATATGAGCATCCAGGTTCCGCTATTGGTTATTGACCAGAGATGAGTCTTGGTCATGTCTACATAGTTCTCGAACCCGTAGGGTCTGCACGCTTAACGTTCGATGACGATTGGTATTATGAGTTTATGTGTTTTGATGTACTGAAGGTAGTTTGGAGTTTCAGATGTGATCACGAACATGACGAGGAGTCTCGAAATGGTCGAGACATGAAGATTGATATATTGGAAGGTTATATTTGGACACCGAAATGGTTTCGGATGAGTTCGGGCATTTAGCAGAACCCC